>NW_024424564.1:148377-177498 GCF_017311325.1 Ursus maritimus | reverse complement strand
CTTCCCCCCAAACCATTCCTTATTGATCAAACTCTTGCCCTTCTTTCTCCATCTCTTTTCTCTGTTTTCTTTCTACCTGCCTCCTTTGCTCTTCTCCCCGGACCTGCTGAGTTTCTCTCTCTCCTCTTGCTTCTGTCTTTTCCTCAGTTCTCCTCAATGCTGACGGTGTGGCTAGCAAAGCCGTCGTCACTGCTGGGCTCTGGGGATGGGATGGGATGGGGTGGGATGTGGTTTGATTCGAACAGCATGCTAGGCGCTCTACGTGACCATGGAGAGAAGGCAGCACCAAAGGTCCACACAGGACCCTGCCCTTTCATCTCCCCGTCTGCATCTCTCTTCCCAGACTCCTTTAGCCTCAAGCACTTCTCATTTCTTACCGTCCTTTCTTTTTTTCGGTCCCTTTCTATCTGTACTTCTCTCTCCCTCCCCATTCCCAGGCGCCGCCCCACCACTCGCGGGCCTGGGCAGGAGTAGGGAGAAGCGCCGGAGCGCGCAGGCGGGGGCGGGGCCGAAGCCGGGGTGGGGATCCTGGCGAGCCAGGCCCGTTCCCACCCGGAGTCGCCAGCTTGGACATCCCTTTGCGACGCCGCGAAGCCTCCACCTGCAGCGCGAGGGAGGGGCGGGGCCGAGGGCGGGGCCGGGGCGGTGCCCCTGGAGCGGAGGCAGGAGCCCGAGCGCTCGCCAGGGCTGCGGCTGCTGCAGTTGTCCTAGCGGGTGCTGGGGCAGAGGGCCGGCGGGAGACGGCTGGCGAGGAGAGAGATTGCGAGACACTTGAAAGACCTGCGACACTCGAGACCAGAGACCCGCTGTGGGAGACCTGCGGCTCCGGGCGCGAGCGAGTTTTCTTTCGCTCGTGGGGAGCGTGCCCGGGGTTCGCCGCATGGCCGGGACTCCGGGCGGTGTTTCTCGGGGCGCCCCCGGGATTTGTTACCTTCTTGGCTCCCTGCTGGCCGGACTGCTCGCCCCGCGGGCTGTCGCCTTCAATCTGGACGTGATGGGCGCCCTGCGCAAGGAGGGCGAGCCGGGTAGCCTCTTCGGCTTCTCGGTGGCTCTGCACCGGCAGTTGCAGCCCCGACCCCAGAGCTGGTGAGTCACCGCACCCGCCCAGAGTACCCGTGCCCGAACCACAGATTTCCCCCCAACCCCTCATCCCATCTCTCAGTCTTCCAAACCCACGACGACTCAGGCTATGCCCAGCTATCCCATACTTCAGCCTTGCCTTATCTGTCTTGACGTACCCTCAGGGCCTGAGACCCGGGGTCTTGCTTTGGGGAGAAGTTGGAGAGTGAGGTTCTTGCCTTGGCAGGTTTCCCCCAACTTGCGTCCTTGCTTCAGTCCCAGGGTCTGTGACTCCCCTCCTTTAGAGGGCTGGATTCCCTCAGGAAGGGGGACTGGACATCTTGTCTCTGCTTAGGGCAGGAGGAGAGGAAAAGGACAGAGAGGTTGAAGACACCATGGGATGGAGGGTAGACTCCAGAAATAACTTCCCGTCAGAGCATTGCCATGGGGTGGAATGAAGACAGTAGGACACTGGAGGCCAGGAGAGCCCTGCCATTTAATTCTGTGGCTCGAGACCACGGGAAGGTTGGAAGAGGACCTGGGAGGGTATGGCAACCTGTACTAGATGGTTTGATGATAGATTGGCAGGAAACAGAGCCCCAAAAGTTGTAGCAGCGGCAGCCCCAGCAGCAGCAGCAGCAGCAGCAGCAGCAGCAGCAGCAGCAGCAGCAGCAGCAGCAGCAAGAGAGAGAGACATCCAGGAGGGATGCTGGCCAGGTTGTTCCCCTTCCTCCACCTCAGGAAATTTCCAGGTCTAGGAATCTCAGCAGTGGGGGGAAGCAGGGAGGAGTGAGGGTCAGAGGATAATTCTAGTTATTTTCTAATCAGCTCAGGACTCTTGGGAGATGGACACATATGTGTGGGGTCTGTGTCTGTCATGTTTCCTGTGCTATTGGCTCCAGCTACATGTATGATTTTAAAGAGAGAGACAAGGGGAAGAAAGCTTCCCACCCCCTCCTGCCAGGGGGCTTTTCTTTCCTAGGCTGGTGCCTAAGCCACACTAAGTGTCCATTACTGGGATCAATGCCGTCCACTGGGATTGTCTTCTCCCCGATACTATTGGCTTGGGGGCAGAGGGTAGGGACAGGAGCTTATTTCTCTTCCCCTGCTTGAGGAGGAGGGGCTGGCTCTAATCTTTTTTCTTCCATTATCCCTGTCATCAGGGAGCATGGTCAGTGGTCCCACAAACTTTGGGAGAGATAGAAAGCAACTGACTTCATCTCTTTTTCAGCCTTCTATCCGCTTCCTACCTCATCTCTGTCTCCCTCCCTCCCTTCTTCCCCCATCTGCCAGAGTTCCAGGACTGGAGGCCTTTTTAGGACATGCTGAACTCTCTGAGCTATTTCCAGGCAAATTCTAGGTTATTTTTAATAGCTTGGTCTCTTGTTATTTCCCCCTCCTCTCTGAAGGTGGCCCCTGATTCAGTCTCCCAGAGCCAAGCTCGGGGCCTTCCTGGAGGAGCCCGACTGCCTAACCCTGCTTTAGCTTTCGCAAGGGGTGCTCTGCTGCCTGGTGGCACGTGAGAGACCAGGTCCTTGCTCAGTCCCTAGCTTTTGAGTTGCAGGTCGCCTTCACCAGCATCCACTGATGGAAAGGCCTCACCTGTTTTGATGTCTTTCACTTTTGCCCCTGGAGGAGTCTTTGAAGTCTAACCTTCTTTGTCCTGTGGCTTCAGGTTCATTTATATCTTTCAACTGTAAAACGGGGTTAAACAGTAGTACTACCAGAGGGAGTTGTTGTGGGGTTGAAGAATTCTTAGTATATATAAAACCTTTAGAATAGTGCAAGGCCCAGAGGGAGTGCTATGAAAGTGTTAGCGCTGTTATTCCTGTAGCGTGCTCCACAGAGCTAGAGAAGAGCTTTAGTGCCTTCCTCAAGCCTGGACCCAAAGGCTTGGCTAGATCACCCTGGTTGAGTCAGCCTTCGGGCCAAGCACCCTCCCCAGAGGGCCACCCAGATTGAGAGTCCGGGAGGGCAGGCCTCGGGTGAGAGCCCGGGAGTGTGTGCAGAATTGAGAGGTGTGGTGGTAGGGGGCTACTCCTTTGCTTCCACTTAGTCAGGCTCCCAGGGAGTCCCTCTGCCCCCAACTGCCAACATGTTCTTGCTTTTGCCTGCAGTGGCGGTAGCTGTGGCTCCTGTTCCGCCCAGACGCCTGGCGTGGCTGGGGACGGTGGGATGAAGCCAGAAAAGTGTGTGGCTGGGGCAGAGGTGGAGGGACTGGAGAGGCTGCGTGTGGGAACTCTTGTTCCAGGAAGGGTGGGCTGGTCCGTTCTCCACTGAGAGTGAGGCTGGCCATACGTACGCGCACCAGCTTCTTTCCTCCACGTGGACCCCTTCCCTCCCCGTTCCCCCTACTCTGGACCTCTAGGGGAGATGTGAGCACTGGACACTGATATTAGCTTCTCCTGGTGCTTAGCTGTGTGGTGACCTGCTGAGACACTGGTAAGAGACCCCAGTCCTCCAGGAGACGGCCGTCTCTGAGTTTGGAGGTGGGGGGATGCTGCGGACTTGTCTGAAGGTTGGCCATCCCACCTGGTTTCCTTTTCTGGGTGGGGTATCCTCCCCTCCCTTTCCTCCTGTTCTTTTTCTGGAGGGCTCTGTCTCAGCGTTCTGGAGACAGCCAGTCGTCGGTATGGTGGAAAACGCATGGGTTTTGGAATTAGGCGGGTGTGGATTTGAATTCCAGCATCCTACTTAATGTGTCTCAGTGAGTTTCCTCATCCAAAAGACAAGAAAAGAATCCTCACATAGGATTGTCGTGAAGCTTAAATGAGAGAAGGCTTGTGAGTTGCCTAGCCCGATATCTGGAGCAGGCCGACGTTCGTTCCTCACGTCCCTGGCATCTAGCTTAGGGCCTGACCCGTCGTAGGTGCAGAATAATAATATTACGTCCTTGTCTCACGAGTGCCGGCCACAGGCCGAGGCAGATGATAGGTTCTCAGCACATAGTTGCTAATGAATGCCAAACGCATGCCCTCTTCCTTGCCCCTCCCCACCCGCTCCTCTCTCTGGACACTGGCTCTGACGCGGGATGACAGCTGCTAAGAGACCAGAGCTGTGGGAAGGGAGAGTGGCTCCGTGCCCTCCCCTCCCCCTCAGAACTGGCACAGTGCCCCATCGATGCCTGTCTGCAATATTGCCTGACACAACTTCGAGCCTTGTCCCCCAGCAACGGAGAGGGAGGCAAAGAGTGTGGGAGAGAAGCCTTGAGGTTTGCCCTGCTTGCGCTCCTGAGTCTTTCCTTCTGCGAAGAGAGATCCTCGTAGTCAGCTGGGTGCCAGTCACCTCACCTTACCCCTTCCTTCACTCCTGGCCCGGAGATCAGCCCCAGGGGACCCAGGCAGCCTCCATTCCCAGCACAGTCCTTCCCTGGGGAAGAAGCCTTGGCTGTGATCATGGAAAATTGTCCTGCCAAGAAAGTTGTAGCTGGGAAAGTGTCTGAGGGGGAGGTAGGAGAGAGGAGAGGGTGGGGGCAGGGAGGGTGGGAGGAATGGGGAAAATCATGGATGTGGGGAGGAGAGGGAACCATGGGGAAGGGGATTCAGGGTATGGGCAGAAAATGGGGGCAAGATTGGGGACAGATGAGAAACTTGCCCTACCTCCATGCCAGCTAGAGTGACTGATAGAATCCCGGGCTGGCAGTGTTGTGGGGGATGGGGTCTCTGATGGGTCCCTGATGAAGGGTTGGGGGACAGGCCCATATCTAGCCCCTTGCCAGGCCTCTGAAGCTGGTCCCTGGGCCACCTCGTGGTGCCAGTCTGGGCCCCTGTTACTTTGGCTCTCAGCATTCTTGGCATTTCTGGGAGGGTTCCAACTGGACTGGGTTTGAGGAGGAGGGCAGAGCTTGGGGATGGGGCCAGGAAGTGGGTAGGGAAAGCCTGGTCAGGAACAGGTGCTGGGAACAGGCGGTTCTTTCAAACCAGCTACGCTGGCCAGGCCGCTTGGTTTGGCGTGCTAGCGCACATGTGTGTGTGTGTGTGCGTGTGCGTGTCTACGGTGCATGTGGATAGTATGTGCACATGTAATGTAACGCTTGCACGGCCGAGTCGCCAGGTCTCGGGGAAACTGACTCCCGGCCGTCCTCCTAAGTTCTTCGACATCCGCTTGGTTCTGAGGGGTCAGGTCTGGGCAGTGCTGGGGAGGCACAGCGCTCTGGCTGCTAACTCTTGCCCCTGCCCGCTGTGCAGGCTGCTGGTGGGAGCTCCGCAGGCCCTGGCTCTGCCTGGGCAGCAGGCGAATCGCACCGGAGGCCTCTTCGCTTGCCCCCTAAGCCTGGAAGAGACTGACTGCTACAGAGTGGACATTGACCACGGAGGTGTGGACCCCTGCAGGGTCGGGGGGGGTATGGCACAGGACGGGGAGGAGAGGACTCGGCCTCCTCTTCCCTCTCCTCATTCCCACTGTCCTGCCTCCAGCTGATGTGCAGAAGGAGAGCAAGGAGAACCAGTGGTTGGGAGTCAGTGTTCGGAGCCAGGGACCCGGGGGCAAGATTGTCGTGAGTACCACTTCTTGTGACTGTATGCAAGGTGGGTGCCAGTGTGCACGTGTCTGTGGTGTGTGCACGCGCACAGGCGTGCTTACAGAACACAGGTGGGCGTGTGTGGTATGATGGCCTGATACCCAGGATCAAAGGTATAAGACGTGGTGCCTGTCCTCATAAATTTAAAACCATCTAAGCATCCATCTGTCCATTTGTGACTCTTACTGAGAACCTTTAAAGCGTCAGGCATTGTGCTGGTTACTGAGAGAGGAAACGTAAAGACGGAAAAGCCCCGTCCGTGGCTCAAGAAGCCTGCCGCAGTGTTCTGGAGACTCTCGTTCTCTGTTTTTCTGTGTCTGTTTCCCTCTGTATCATCATGAACACGTGCAAACACAACTAATAATCTGAGTCACCGTGGGGCAGAATATGGTTAATGTTTTTCTTTAATTTTTGAAATTTTTATTTATTTGAGAGAGAGAGAGATAGTGAGAGAGAGAGAGCATGAGCAGGGTGGAGGGGGAGCAGTCTCCCCGCTGAGCAGGGAGCCTGATGCGGGACTCGATCTCACAACCCCGAGGTCATGACCTGAGCCGAAGGCAGACGCTGAACCCACTGAGCCACCCAGGCGCCCCAGGATGTGATTAATGTTAGTGAGCGGTACCGTCCCCAGTATGTGAAAGTCCCAAGGAGGCGTGGAGAGAAGACTCCTGCCGGGGTAGTGGAGGTAGAGCTCAGCCAGCCTGTCAAGAAGAAACAATGCTGCTGGAGTGGAGAGGGGAGGAAGTTCCTCACAGGCAAAGTGGTGGCACTTGCAGAGGTCCAGAGACAGGACGAGCTTGGCACGTCGGGGACGGGCACATAGGGCGTGCTGCGTGCTGGGGCCTGGGTGCCCGAGCAGACTGTGGAGCAAGGCTTCTTCCTGCCAGCGCAAGGGAGTGAGTGCAGGTGGGACTGGTGTGTGGATGTTGCCTCACACCGGGCTGGGTGGTGGTGCCGTGATGTGTGTGTCTGTGTGCTTGCCACACGTCTGCTTGTGGGCTGCGTGGCTCCAGCCGTGACCGGCCCACACGGGGGATGACCCCGTGTCGTTTCCTCCCGCAGACCTGCGCGCACCGGTACGAGGCTCGGCAGCGAGTAGACCAGATCCTGGAGACCAGGGATGTGATTGGTCGCTGCTTTGTGCTAAGCCAAGACCTGGCCATCCGTGATGAGCTGGATGGTGGGGAGTGGAAGTTCTGTGAGGGGCGCCCTCAGGGCCACGAACAGTTTGGGTTCTGCCAGCAGGGCACGGCTGCTGCCTTCTCCCCCGACAGCCACTACCTCCTCTTTGGGGCCCCGGGAACCTACAACTGGAAGGGTGAGTCACTCCTCGGGGAGGGGAGAAGGGAACCGAAATGTCCTCTACCCTCAGAGATGGGATTGGGGCAGCACGTGGCCAAGCATGCCCACACGTTCCCTGCCATGTCGCCCGGGGCACCGCCACGTCTTCCACCCCCATCATGCCAGCCACGCACACAAATGGGGGTGTCCCCTCTCCTTCGAATGGCGGAGTGTTCCCCACCATGCTGGCATGAGCCCCCACACGCACGGCTGTTCCGCTCGCTCCAACACTTCAGCCCCACCTCATCACTCCCATTCCCGTCTCCGCACGCTGCCGCTGGCTGCGCTGACACTCGGTGAGTGGGGTGGCGAGCCTGTGGGCCCGGAAGCTTGGGCTGGGGAAGGGGTAGAAGTAGGGCTGCAAAGGAGAGGAGGGGCTTCCCTGTTTGCCTGTCTCACCGGCATCTGGCCTGAGGGTGGTCCTCGCTCCCTGCCCCAGGCACTAACAGGTCTGTCCTTGCAGGCACCGCCAGGGTGGAGCTCTGTGCGCAGGGCTCAGCGGACCTGGCACACCTGGACGACGGGCCCTACGAGGCGGGGGGTGAGAAGGAGCAGGACCCCCGCCTCATCCCGGTCCCTGCCAACAGCTACTTTGGTAGGGACCCCTCCCTGGCCCGGAGCTGCTCTAACCCTCTGCTCCTTTCTCTTGTCCTCCCTCTCCATGCCCCCACCCTTCTGTCTCTGTCTCTGTCTCTGTCTCTGGCTCTGGCTCTGGCTCTGGCTCTCACCCTTTCTCTCTCTGTCTTCCTGTCTCTGATTCTTATCTCTCTGGTCTCTTTGTCTCTCTCATATTCTTTCTCTCCCTCTTCCTCTTCTACCTCCTCCTTCTTGCCTTTATGTTTGGCTCTGTCTCCCCACTCTGTGGCCCCTCCTCTGGATGTCCCTTCCCTGGTGTCTCCCCCCACCTGCCCCCCGCAGGGTTGCTCTTTGTGACCAACATTGATAGCTCAGACCCTGACCAGCTGGTGTATAAAACTTTGGACCCCGCTGACCGGCTCCCAGGACCAGCCGGAGACTTGGCCCTGAATAGCTACTTAGGTTTGTAAGCTCCCACCATGTCCCCCTGGGCCCTGGGGGCTTGGCTTGGCCTCCCCTCCTCTCCTGCCCTGCCCTCACCAACACACACCCAGGGAAATACACATAGGGCCCAAATTTCAAAGAAGATGAAGATGCCCCGAGGGGGATGGCCTAGGGGGCTGTGAGCGGGATTCTCCATGGAGGAAGAACCAGGTGGGCTGAGACTGTACTGGGAAAGAAGGAGGGTAGAGCTCTAGTGGGACTTTCTTTGAGGGATGGATGGTGGGCACATGCCAGAGAAAAGTCTGTCCTTGTTGGTAAGTCCCTCTCATTGTCTTGTTTGTAACCCCCTGTGAAGGGGGAGGAAGCCAGGCCTGGGAGATGTTTGGGTGAATCAAGTTCTTTCCCACTCCCCCTTCTCTCCCCACTATCCACACGAAGACTTCTTTTCCCTGCCAGCATGGTGGGAGTGGGGGCAAAGAAGTTGCATTAGATGGGGCTGGAGCCTCCTGGGTATGCAGAGGGGAGAGCAGCTCCCTGGGGGTCCTAGGCGTAGTGCCCTGCTCTGCTCTTGCCCAGCTGGCTGGCCTTCCTAGCCACTGCCTTTCTCTTTCTTCCCCAGTCCCCGAGGCTGACCTCATCGCACTTCTTGTGCCAAACTCCAGTCTCTGGGTGTGGGAGGGCTGCCAGGCCTCTGGAGGGGGAGGCAGAGCAGTCCAGCTGTGGTGTGATAACTTGGAGGGCACCTGTACCTTTTGGCTCCAGACCTGTGAGGAGGGGGCAGAGTGGGAGGAGCCTGGGCACACCTTGGCTCCTGAGTCTTTCGGGGAGGGCTCATTGGAAAGTCACCCCACCCAGGTTTCTCCATTGACTCGGGGAAGGGTCTGGTGCGTGCAGAGGAGCTGAGCTTTGTGGCAGGGGCCCCCCGTGCCAACCACAAGGGTGCTGTGGTCATTCTGCGCAAAGACAGTGCCAGCCGCCTGGTGCCCGAAGTGATGCTGTCTGGGGAGCGCCTGACCTCTGGCTTTGGCTACTCACTGGCTGTGGCTGATCTCAACAATGATGGGTGAGAGTGGACACAGGGGAATGGAGCCTGAGGGAGGCTGGGCCTCTGGCATCTTTCTGACCCCCGTGGCTGGGGAGGGAGCCACACTGACTGTTTCCCTCTCTCCGTAGCTGGACAGACCTGGTAGTGGGTGCCCCCTACTTCTTTGAGCGCCAAGAAGAGCTGGGGGGTGCCGTGTATGTGTACATGAACCAGGGGGGTCACTGGGCTGGGGTGTCCCCTCTCCGGATCTGTGGCTCTCCTGACTCCATGTTCGGGATCAGCCTGGCTGTCTTGGGGGACATCAACCAAGATGGCTTTGCAGGTGTGACTGGGAACTGGGAAGCCTCAGGGGAAGAAGGGGCAGAGGCAGGGATGGGGAAGTGCCTCAGAGGTCCAGGGGGAGGCCTTCTGAGGGCTCTGGGAGAGAGGCAACCTGGGTTGGCATCTGAGCTTTACCATTTACCAGCTTTGTGACTTGGGTCAAGTAAGCTTTCTGAGCTGGTAATATCTGCAGAGAGTAGCTAAGAGGCTTAAAAATGATGAGTGTAAGGTGCCTGGGACTTAGTAGCCTCTCAGTAAAATAGAAAACATATTATACGGAACTGAGTGACTGAGGGAAAGTTGGGGTCTGGATGACCACACCCCCCCTCGCCCCACCCTAGCCTGATTACCTTTTTCCCATACCCACAGATATTGCTGTGGGGGCTCCCTTTGATGGGGATGGGAAAGTCTTTATCTACCATGGGAGCAGCCTGGGGGTTGTCATCAAACCTTCCCAGGTGAGGGGGTTCGTTGGGATGACGTGTGGGGGCAGTGGGCGTGGGGGGAGTCAGGGGGCACAAAAGCAGAGGGCAGGGGCGGAGCTGGGGGTGGTGGTGTGCGGAGCTGACGGTCCGGTCCCGCAGGTGCTGGAGGGTGAGGCCGTGGGCATGAAGAGCTTCGGCTACTCCCTTTCGGGCGGCCTGGATGTGGATGGGAACCGTTACCCGGACCTCCTGGTTGGCTCCCTGGATGACACCGCGGTGCTCTTTAGGTGAGCTCCTCCCTCGCCTCTGCGTCTCCCTCCCCGAGGCCAGCCCCGTTCTTTCCCTGCCTCAGAGTCTCACGCGTGTGCTCGGCTCCCCATTCCCCAGGGCCAGACCCGTCCTTCATGTCTCCCATGAGGTCTTCATTGCTCCCCGAGCCATCGACCTAGGGCAGCCTAACTGTGCTGCTGGCCACTCGGTCTGGTGAGATGGGACCCAAGGGGAGGCAGGGACATTTCAGGGTCCACTTTCCCCCATTCTCCCTTTCTCCGCCCAGTGTGGGCTGGGCCCTGGGGCGGGGGCAGGCGCGAGGCGTTGGCCCCTCAGCCTTGCCTGGCTCAGGAGCTACTCTTGCCCCCGCAGTGTGGACTTGAGGGTCTGTTTCAGCTATATTGCAACCCCCAGCAGCTACAGCCCTATTGTGGGTGAGTGAGGTCCCCCTCCCCTTTCCCGCTCCACTGGGTTTCAGGGTGGGTCTCTCCGAGGTGGAGAGAAGGGCATCTCAGAGACAGGGTCAGATTAGAGCAGTTCCTCAGCTCACGGGCTCCTCTCTTCTCTCCACATGCCACAGCCCTGGATTATGTGTTAGATGGAGACACAGACAGGAGGCTCCGGGGCCAGGTCCCCCGTGTGACCTTCCTGAGCCGTGGCCCAGATGACCCCAAGCACCAGGCCTCAGGCACCGTGTGGCTGAAGCACCAGCATGACCGAGTCTGTGGAGACACCATGTTCCAGCTACAGGTGGGCCTGACCCGTTGGCCTCTGAGGGTCACTGTCATTGCATGGTTTCTTTTCTTTGATTCCTTTCAGCTTCTTGTCCAACATGTTCACACCTCATTCTTTGATCTCAACTTTTGGGAAGCCTGTCTTATGGGCTGACCTCTTCCTCACCTGCTGCCTTCTTGTGTCTTCTACCTTCTGTGTCCAGAGTACAAGTCCTGTCCTCCCTGGAGATGGAAATGGCAGGTTCCCTTGTCACACCTGGTCCTCAAAGCCCTAGATCCTGGTCTCCTCCCTCTTCCACCCCAGTCGCTCTCCCTCTCCCTCACTCTGGTCTCTACCTCTCTCTCTTCATCTCCTCAAGCTTCTTGCCGGGTTTCAGAATCTGTCCTAGGTCTTTCTGGGGCCTGAGGATTGTTCTAGTATCCATGTCCATCTTTCCTCTTCCCAGGAGAATGTCAAAGACAAGCTTCGGCCCATTGTGGTGACCCTGTCCTACACTCTCCAGACCCCACGGCTCCGGCGACAGGCTCCTGGCCAGGGGCTGCCCCCTGTGGCCCCCATCCTCAACGCTCACCAGCCCAGCACCCAGCGGACAGAGGCGAGTGCAGATCCTGGTTTAGCTCAGGAGAAGGAGCTGGAAGGAGTAACGATCATCAGCTCTCACAGTGACAAGCGTTCATAGCCTCCAAAACTCACATGCTACCGCAGCAGTTCCTCATGTCTCCAGGTGCTGTGACAAGTAGACCACAAAATGGAAAGTGGCTCAAGCGATCCTGTGTTCCTAGAGGGGACACTGGCCCTCCATTCCACGCATTCATTCAGGAGCCCCAGCTGATGGGGTCTGCCATCTTGAGATGGGGCCTCCCTCCCTGTCAGCTGGAAGGGGGGCATGAAGCTCCTTGTATGGCTCTCCCGGTGGGTCTGGAAGCGATGCCCTTCCCTTCTCTTCACATTCTAAATCCGGAATTGGTTACAGCAAGGGGGGCTGGGGAGGTGTGGTCTCGCTGCGGGCTGGCCTGCTGGCCTCAACCTCAGCCTCTTGGCTTGCTCGTTTTACTGAGGAGGACGTGGCTCAGGGGGGTTCAGGGACCAGCTCAGTATCACGCAGCGGATCAGCAGCAGATCTGAGAGTTGAACCCACGTTGCTTAATCTTGTGATCCTCTGCCCGACTGTGCGCCTTGGAGACACAGTCACCTCCTGCCTCACCCCTACGAATGACCCTTCCCTCAAATGTCTCCCCAGATCCACTTCCTGAAGCAAGGCTGTGGTGAAGACAAGATCTGTCAGAGCAATCTGCAGCTGGTCCAAGCCCGCTTCTGTGCCCGGGTCAGCGACACGGACTTCCAGCCTCTGCCCATGTGAGGGGGGCAAGGGGGTGGTGGTGGGGGGCGGAGGGTGGGGGGGTGGGAAGGCCAGAGTCCAAGGAAGAAAAGCAAGCTGCCGCAAGGGGGCCAGGCCGAGGGAGGGGCTGAGCCTGCAGACGGAGGGCGGAGGCTGGTAATTCAGACGATGAGGGCCAGTGCTGGGGCCGCAGAGGCTCTCCTGGCAAGGAGTAACACGCCTTCACAAGACAGAGAGTACTACACAGTTCACGCACAGCGCACTGCTGCGTCTTCCCAACCCAGGGAGGTAGGAGTTATTATTAGCTCCTTTATGCGTGGGGAACGGGGGCCTAGAGAACTTAGGTTACTTGCCCCGAGTGAGTAAGTAGGGGAGCTTGGACCGGAACAGCGTCTCCTGGCTCCCTGGCCTGTTCTCTTGAGTGTGGGAAGACCTGAGGCTTGAATGGTGGGCAGGGCGATGTGGGGGAGCCCGTGGGAGGAGAGACCAGGGAGTGGGGCAGGCAGCATGCACCGGGTGGGGAGGAGGCAAGAGAGGACAGGCAGGGGAAGGTGCTCAGATTTAGTGTGACTGGGATCTGACTTCCAGGGATGCAGATGGGACGACAGCCCTGTTTGCCCTGAGTGGGCAGCCAGTCATCGGCCTGGAGCTGACGGTCACCAACCTGCCCTCGGATCCGGCCCGGCCCCAGGCCGATGGGGACGATGCTCATGAAGCCCAGCTTCTGGTCACCCTCCCCGCCTCTCTGCACTACTCAGGAGTCCGAGCCCTGGACCCCGCGGTGAGGGCCTGTGGCAGGGTGGGGCGGGGTCTCGGAGGCCGGGAACCCAGACTGACTTCTCCTCCTCTCCCCACTGCAGGAGAAGCCGCTCTGTCTGTCCAATGAGAATGCCTCCCATGTCGAGTGTGAGCTGGGGAACCCCATGAAGAGAGGTGCCCAGGTTGGCATGTCAGCCCTTACCCCTGTCCGAGTGCCTCTCTAAGCCCTGACCGCCCTCCGGCCCCCAGCCTTCCCCGACTCGTGTCGCTCTCCACTCTGGGCCTAGGTCACCTTTTACCTCACCCTCGGCACCTCAGGGATCACTATTGAGACCACAGAGCTGGAAGTGGAGCTGCTGTTGGCCACGTGAGCCTGGTGGGGCCAGGGGGTGGTGAGGGTGGGGGCTGCTGGGTTGATGTCCACTTGGATGGGGCGCTGCCGTCCTCATCTGAGCCCTTGGGGTGGCGCCTGTGCCCCATCGCCCACGGGTGCTCCTGTCTACACGGCAGGATCAGCAAGCAGGAGCTTCAGCCCATCTCTGTGCGAGCACGTGTCTTCATTGAGCTGCCGCTGTCCATCACAGGGTAAGCTCTGTCCGAATGGACGCATGGGCTGCAGCGGTGGGCATGGCTCCTCCGAAGCCCTGGCCTGGGCTCTGCCTCTTGACCCTCCAATCAGCCAGGCCCCGGGCCTCCTCAACCCTCTGTTCTGACCCTCCCACGCCAGGGTGGCCATTCCCCAGCAGCTCTTCTTCTCGGGTGTGGTGCGCGGCGAGAGCGCCATGAAGTCTGAGCGGGATATAGGCAGCAAGGTCAAGTATGAGGTCACGGTAAGTGTTCTGGGGAGGCCCCTGGTCAGGCCCCTCCCTTCTTGGCACAGAGAGAGGCTGAGACATGTCCCAAGGCTGTGGTTCTTCTACCCTGTGGTGGCTTGATGGTCCAGTGAGTTCAAGGCCTCTGTTCACTCCTGGACCTTGACTGTGGGCAGGTGTTTGTGTTGGGGCCTCGGGTGACCATTTCCTGGTCATCCCTGCATGGACATCTTACCTGTTGGTCTGGGTAGGCCCTGAGGGTCCAGGGAGGCTTTTCTGCCAGGGGCTTTAGCTGGGGGATGGGGACAGTGGGAGAGGGCTGATGTGTCTCCTTAGAACTCTGCCCTTGCTTGGCTGGGGCCTCCCCACCCTTGCAGGAGCATCTCCAGGCCTTCCTAGTTTTGGGGTAGGCAGAGAATGATGTCTGGTGGGGTCTAGGATCCCAAGTCTTTGTTGAAACTCTGCTTCCTGAAGCCTTCCCCTCAGCCCTTGTCCCCTCTGTCTCTGCAGATTTAGGGCCCATTTAGAAACCGAGGGCCCTCCCTTCACACTCCCTTCTGCCCGCAGGTCTCCAACCAAGGCCAGTCGCTGAACACGCTGGGCTCTGCCTTCCTCAACATCATGTGGCCCCATGAGATTGCCAACGGGAAGTGGCTGCTGTACCCCATGCGGGTGGAGCTGGAGGCTGGGCAGGCACCTGGGCAGAAGGGGCTGTGCTCCCCGAGGCCCAACATCCTCCAACTGGTGAGGCTTAGGCAGGGCGGTCAGGGGGGTTAGACTTTGGGAAGGACGTTGTGGGGGCTGTGGGAGGCTGTGGGGGCCCGGGGGAAGGCAGTGGGGAGGAGAGGCCATCTCAGGATTGCTGTGTCGGAGGGACGCTCACTGTGCCCGCTCCCTGCACCCAGGATGTGGACAGCAGGGACAGGAGGCGGCGGGAACTGGGGCAGCCGGAGCCAGAGAAGGATCCTGAGCAGCCGGAGCCCAGCACATCCTGGTGGCCGGTGGCCTCCGCGGAGAAGAAGAGAAACATCACCCTGGTGAGGGCGGGGCCATCGCGGGACAGTCCCAGGGAGGGGCGGGGCTGTTGGTGATGTGACAGGATGTGAGGGACGTGGAGCTTCCAGGTGCTGGGTGTCCAGGAGGCTGGCCTGTTGAAAGGCGTCACGGTCACCCACCTGGAGCGAGTTGACAAGACCGTTTCTATCACCACCGCGAAGCAGCGGCTGACACCTCGGGTCCCTCTCTGACCACTAAGTATTCACCTGGAGAGGGCCCTTGGCCTGCAGCCAGTTACCACACAAGTACTTGTTTTGCGTAGCTTTGTTAAGTGGATGTATTGAGCCAGTGAGCACGCGCTCTGTGCTCATCCCTTGCAGGACGTGTGGGCAGTGAGTGTGGAAGGGGCAGAGTGGGGGGCATTTGGCCTGGTTGCCAGGAGGCAGAAACCCAGGTGTGGAAGGGTAAATAGAAGGAGTCAGAGAGACTGCTGGCAGGGGGATGTGAACAGTCGGGCCAGGCCTGGCGTCGTCTGTCTGGAAGGGAGCTCCACTGTCACACCCTGTCCCTCACGGGGGCCCTCAGCTTCCCTGCTCCCGGAGGGCATGGCAGGAGGCAACTCGAAGGCACGTGGAGGCAGCGTGGGCTTGCATTATGGTCGGTTCCCTGTGATGGGTATTGTCCTGCCTTTTCCACGTGACTGATTTTCCCTGAAAGGACTCCCTTTCTAATAAGAACTTTGAAATTGATTCTTTTACTTAAAATTGCTTTCAGACAAACTGACCGAGGATTCTTGAGCTGCTCAAAAGGGGCAAAATAAAAGAGGATTCAAAGAATTCAAATGCTCTCAAAGCCCTTGTCCTGCACACAAAGTGTGGTGACTATAACACAGTTTTTAGGCAAACTGGATCATCAGGTGGGATTGGGCCAAATGGATGTAGGTCAGACCTGGAAGGAGCAGGACTTAGGTCCCTGACCCCCAGCAGCTGCTGGGGGACTCCTCCTCCTTCAATGGGTTTGGGCTTAGCATAGGAGTGCGGCTTTGTCCAACATGGACTTGGATTCAAAGATCTGTTCTGTCACTTCCCAACTTTGCTAGCTGTGTAACCTGAGCCAGGGCCCCTGGCCTCTTTTTTTTTTTTTTAAGTGTTTATTTTTAAGTAATTTTGACACCCAACGTGGCTCTTGAACTCACAACCCCAAGATCAAGAGTCTCATGCTCCACTGACTGAGCCAGCCAGGTGCCTCTCTCTCTCTCTCTCTCTCTCTCTCTCACTCTTTAAAAGTAATTTCTTTGGCCAACATGGGGCTTGAAATCATGACCCTGATGTCAAGAGTTACATGCTCTACAGACTGAGACAGTCAGGCACCCTACACCTGGCCTCTTTGAACTTTATTTCCTAGTTTGGAAAATGGGGATGATAATAATTGGCACCTTGCAGGACAGCTGTAGTAAGTACCTTGCAGATAGGAGGTGCTCAGTAAACGGGACCGTTGTTATATAACATAAGCCTTAACTGGGGAGGCTACTCTGTTGCCACTGTAAGAGACCTCCTCCCTGCTCCTCGTGCATTTCAAGGCCAGAGTGACCAGATTTGGGGTAGGCTGCTCTTTTGGACCATGGGGTTAGTTTGGGAAGACTTCCTGGAGGAGGCGAGTTTGAGGTCGGGTAAGGAAAATGGGAGAGAAGTAAGTGAGGAACTAGGGCAATAGGGGGTCCAAGGTGTGGGAGCTCATGGAGGGATGGAGTGAAGTCTCCGAGCAGATTCTGTGTCTGTGTGAGCACATATGTGAAGGTGCTGGGCCCTGGGGAAGATCAGTGGGCTGGGGCCAAGTGGCTCAGAGTCCGGCCTGTCCTGGTCTCTAGGACTGTGCCCGGGGCACTGCCAACTGCCTGGTGTTCAGCTGCCCTCTCTACAGCTTTGACCGCGCCGCCGTGCTGCACGTCTGGGGCCGCCTCTGGAACAGCACCTTCTTGGAGGTAAGAGCACCGTGGCAGTGGGGCTGGCGTCTTCTTCCCCAGCAGTCCCCGCGGGACTCACTGCTCTTTGGGCCTTCTCCCTGTCCAAATGCAGCACACTCTTAACCCAAGACAGGCAGAAATGCCCTCTGCGTGGGGCACCATTCCACTTAATTTCGGGAGCTGGGGCGGGGGGCATGGGGCATTGAGGAGAAGGTTGCCCTTCTCCGCTCCCTTAGGAGTACTCCGCTGTGAAGTCCCTGGAAGTCATCGTCCGAGCCAATATCACGGTGAAGTCATCCATCAAGAACTTGCTGCTCAGAGACGCCTCCACAGTGGTGAGCTGCGGGCCTGGGGAAGTCGGGGCGGGGAAGCTCTTCTTTCCTTCTGCGCTAGCCCTTGTTCCCCGAACCCTTCGCTCCCCAGATCCCGGTGATGGTTTACCTGGACCCTGTGGCCGTGGTGGCAGAGGGAGTCCCCTGGTGGGTCATCCTCCTGGCCGTGCTGGCCGGGCTGCTGGTGCTGGCGCTGCTGGTGCTGCTGCTGTGGAAGGTGAGGCTGGGGGACGCGGGGCTGCTGGGGCCGGGCTTCTCTGTCCCACCCGCTCTCTCCTTTCTTCCGCCAATCTGCACGGAACGCTCGTATGTCCCAGGGACTCTGTCAGGCTCTGGACGTTTCCGAGAGAAGTCAGATGCCGATCTTGTCCTCTGGGGTTTGACAGTCTAGTGCGGGAGGCGAGCCGTGTAGTAAGGACCAGGCAGAAGGCACTAGGCAAGAGAGTGCCGTGGGAGTTCAGGTGAGAAAGCTTGAGAGCAGGTGGCTTAGAGGAAGGTGGGGTCATAGGACCTGGATGTGGGAGATGAGGTGGGTGCGACCATGAGAGGCAGGGCCATGGAAGCGGGGAAGTGGGGGCTGACTTAACGAGAGTGTGGCAGGGCAGGCAGGGAAGGCAGGGGAGGAAACTGTGACCAAGAAGACACAACGGCGTGGAGAACAGCCTCCAGGGGCGGCCTCTGGGACTGAACTCAGAGCTTCCACATACCAGGCTCTACATGGAACCGTCTTTGTACGCAGAGTGTAGACAGAATCCCATTGGGTCTGGGTTCTACCTAAAAGCACACAAGTGCACATGTCAGCACAGGCAATCACATCCACCAGCCATCGTCAAACCCTGAACTGCACGCCACGTCTGGGCTATGGGGACCAGGTGTGCCTTTGGGGCCCTCTGGAGACCTGCCGCCAGTATCCCCGGACCAGCTGCAGACCAAGTGCACTGTTTGGCAAATGTGAGTCATCAATGGACCAGGTCTCTGGATGAGCATTCACAGCGTTGGGAACCTGGCCGGTCTTCAGGGAGGCAACACCTTCGTGAAACTGTTTCTAGAATCCCTGCTCCCTGCTTTCTTGGAAGGGGGACACAGTAGAAATAAGGGTCCCCATCCCTCCTGAGTCTCCCCGTCCTCCCCCTCTTTTGCTCTCCTCCTCCTTTGACATCCCAGTGTGGCTTCTTCCATCGGAGCAGCCAGAGCTCATCTTTTCCCACCAACTATCACCGGGCCCATCTGGCTGTGCAGCCCTCGGCCGTGGAAGCTGGGGGCCCAGGGACTGTGGGGTAAATGTTGTGTGTGTGCATGTGTGTGTGTGTGTGAGTGTGGATGTGTACGTGTGAGTAGGGCCCCCAGCACTCGGGACCAGGGTGAAGAAATGAGATTGCACGAGGGTGGTGTGAGTTCTAGGAACGGGTGGGAGGTAATGATAAGGGTGAGCGTGTAAGGGTGCGTACACACAGCCTGAGGCATGCGCAAAGGGGTGGCCGGGCTCACGCCGTATGAGCATGTGCGAGTGCTGGAAGGTGCCATGCATGGCTTTTCTGTGGGCATGAGTGTGCAGAGACGAACGGGCAAGGACATGGCGTGCAGTCTGAGCATGTAGGAGCCTTGGGTGGTCCCGAGTGTGAGTGTGCAAGGGGTACATTTCCACCTTGGTATGGAAGGACCAACGTGTTCATGACGTAGGGAGGGGTGAGGCCACTGTATTCATGGATGACAGGGCCCTGCGCCCAGGAAAGTGCTGTTTGAGTACACGGGGAGTGTCTGAGGCCTGAGAGAAGTCATTCCGACTACGCAGGGGTCTAGGAAGCCATTTTTGGGTCTCAGATCTCGTTTGTGTTCTGGGGCATGCTATTGGGTCTCTTAAAAAGCTTGGGTGAGGTCAGGGTCCTGCTGTTCCATCTTCAACCCCCTCTTTCAGGAGCCAAGGGAGATGTCCTTGGCCCCGCACCTTTGGCCCCTCCTGGTCTTTCTCTTGCTGTCAGTGAGGACCTGGGGGCCCAGCATTAACTGTGGCACCTGTGGGGGCTGCACACCACACCGGATGCTGTCCGACGCAGCTCCTTTCTGCTGCAATCGGTACTTTCTGTCCACTGATGGTGGATGCAAGGCGCTGTGCTGTGCTGGGCATCTGCTCCAGGGGCCTCAGCCCCACAGGCTCCTCATGTCTGGCCTGGGGTCCTTGCAGATGGGATTCTTCAAGCGGGCGCGGTACCCCGAGGCCACCGTGCCCCAGTACCACGCAGTGAAGATCCCGCGGGAAGACCGGCAGCAGTTCAAGGAGGAGAAGACAGGCACCATCCTGAGGAACAACTGGGGCAGCCCCCGGCGGGAGGGCCCCGACGCGCACCCCATCCTGGCTGCTGATGGGCACCCTGAGCCAGGCTCCGACGGGCATCCCGTGTCAGGCACTGCCTAGCTCCCTGTGTCCCAGCCTGGCCCGTGGATCCCTCCACCCTTTCCCCAGACGTGGGTCCTTGGGGTGAAGAGGGTGGAGTGGGTTGCTGGTGTCTCATCAGCATGTTACAGGATCTGCTTCCCCAGGGACATAGGCATCTCCCCACCCCCTCAAGGAGCGCCCCCCAAGACTTCCCCTTAGAATACTGTGAGATGAGGGCAGTAAATCAGGAATAGGGTTGTGGGGTAGGGGGAGAAGGGCTGTGATGTCCTGACGCAAATGTGGGAGAAAGGACCTTGATCCCTCCCGCTCCCATTCACCCTGTTTAATAGGACCCCAAGGACCTGTCCCCCTGAAAGTGCCTTAAGACCAGAGGGATGGGGAGGAGATTGTGCTGCTGACTCAGGGGCTCTTCCCTCCCTGGTTCCCCTCCCCTCTGACCTTAGTTTGCTGCATCAATCTAGTGGATTTTGCCTATTTATTAAAAAATATTTGAGGACAAAACCTCCGGCTTCTTTGCTGAGTCCTGCTCCCCCCCCATCCAGGGTCTCCAGGAGAGGACTGCTTCTCTCTGCACCCCCACAGCTCAGGACAAAGGTGGTAGTGGGAGGGAGGGCTGGGGGCCCAGCAGGGGCACATGTATCATGACTTTTGTGACCAGTTCCTGGAGGCACATGGGTGTGGTCTCAGACGAAGGGGAAGGGGGACCTTTACTATGGTAACAAGGGCAAGCGACAGGGAAA
Source organism: Ursus maritimus (assembly GCF_017311325.1). NCBI lineage: Eukaryota > Metazoa > Chordata > Mammalia > Carnivora > Ursidae > Ursus > Ursus maritimus. The sequence goes on along the minus strand of NW_024424564.1, from coordinate 157,427 downwards.
CGCCCTAGCAGTGGGTGGGCAAAAACTGGGAGACCCAGTCTTGGAATTTTCAGTCAAGGATATGACAGGACATCACTTTCCTCCCTGTGGTCAGGTGAGGAATAGAGCTTCTTCACTTTGGAAGGAAGGAGTGAAGTTAGAAGCCGGGGCAGAGACGGGGGAAGGAGGAAGAGGGGGTGGCGGGGGAACGGCTTCTCTGCCTAGATTCCTCTCAGTAGAAGACAGATTAGCCTGTAGGTGGGATTGCTCTGGCTGGAGGCAGGACTTGGGGAAGGGTTATTTCACAGCCTTTCCCATGATGTGGGGCCCAATTGGCAACCACTTGAAGGGAGGGGGCTGGTGTTCCATTTGGAGTTGAGAGAACTGGGCACTCTCGAGATCCTTCCAGGTCTCTCTGGTGAGGCAGCAGCCATCCCCAATGTGTTTCCAGGTGGGCTCTAGGACTTGCTGCCACAGGAAGGCCCAGCTTCCCCGGGGCTCAGCCACATGCTCCCAGAATAAGAACACTCCTCCCTGGGATAAAAGAATTCGCGTCACTGTTTTGTTCCATTCCACAACCTTCCTCTCCCCTCACCTCCGCCCTGCTGACCGTGCCGGTGGAACCTCTTGGCGAAGCGGGGGTTGCTGGTCAGCAGGGTCAGGAAGCACATCGTCACTCTGCTCCTGACTGTTTCTGTAGCCCCTGGCTCCTACCCTCCCACTCAAAAACGCATGTGAAGAACCTTCCGGGGGGGTGACTGGTGAGCAATTGTCAAAGGATGGCCAGAGGGACAGGCCAGCCGAGGGCAGACAGATGGGGAGCTGGAGAGACAGGAGCAGAGATCTCACTGTATACAGAGACCTGTCTTACGAGACTCAGACGCATGTACCCCACCTTATCCTTTGGCCCACATCCCAGGAAAACCTTGCACGTGACTCGTGACTAATGCTGGGGTTCCTTCCGCCCTTCTCTCCTTGCTGAACCCTCTCTAGGTGATCTCACGCACCCCCCGTGCTCTGCATTTACCAGCTACAAGCTGGTAACTTCCACGTCTCTGTGTGCAGGCTGCATCTTTCTCTGACTTCCTGCTGCCTCTGGGTTTCCTGCCTGCCTGTCTCAGCGGCACCTCAGACCTAACAAGTCCCAAATGGATTTCTCTCATTTCAGCAACTGGCACTTCCCTCTACCCTCCCTCTTCCCCTCCACCAGTCACTCATGCCAGAAACCTGGAACCCATCCTCAACTCCTTTCCACACCCAGTTCAAAATCTTACGGATTCTATGTCCTTTAATATCTCTATCTAGAACCCTTTTTTATTTTTCCCCCCTCCTCCACATCCTGCTTAGTCCGCTCAGATCTCCACGTAAGCATCACTTCCTTAGGTGTCTCCCCTACCTTGCCCCCCCAACCGCCGCGTTAGGTGGTTCTGTGGGGCTTCCACAGCACCCTATCCGGCCACATCGAGGCCCCGGTCATGTTCACTGTTCACCAGCAGGTGGGGATGGACCAGTGTCTGATGTGTTCACACACCCAATTCCCTGTGCTGCGTCTGCCTGGCCCGCGCCTGCCCGTCCCTGTGGGCTCTGCTCACCGGCCGCAGCACTCTCTGGACCTCCTGCAGGACCCTCCTTGGGCTCTGCACGGAGCACAGCACCAGGGTGCTGACCACCACATCCATGCAGCCATCCTCCAGCCCTTTCATGTCCTCTCCGGCAGCCACCACAAACTTCTCGTACTGGACCTGCCTGTTCTCAGCCATGCTCTTGGTCAGGAACCTCTCGAAGTGGGGGTTTGGGTCCAGGCACGTGACCCTGCAGCCCGCCGGGTAGAACTGGAAGTTGGCACCCGTGCCGCAGCCCAGCTCCAGCAAGGCCACCTTCCCGGAGGCTCCCATAAGGCCCTTGATCTGGCCAAAGAGCTCCCGCTTCTTCCTCTCCATCTTGCGGTTGCACTGGGCAGTCAGCAGAGCCATGAAGTAGGGGAAGTAGATTTTGCACAGGGGCCGCCAGCAGCCCAGCAGAGCCATCAGGTGCAGGGGCAGCGTCAGGAGCAGCACCAGCAGCTGCAGGAGGCGGACCAGGGCACCCATGACACAGCGGCTCGGAGCCCTGCTTCCGTTGGGGCCGTTGGGGCACTGGCCTCTTCTTTCTCTCCTTCACCGCGGACAGGAGTCTCTCCTCCCCCTGTGATAGGACTTCGTTCCCTGTGTCCTACTTGACAACTTTCTCTTTGACAGGGTGGGGAGGGTGTATGGAATCCCTCCAGAGGGCAGAGGTCCTACGGCCCCATAGTTCTACGTGGGGTGAAGGAACAGGTGGTGCTAGTGTCCTGAGTTCTGGGGTGCTGTCAGTTGAAGGTGAGGTGTGCTGAGCATTTCAGAGAGGAGTGGGAAGGGCGGAGGGGGACAGGTCTCAGATCGCAGCTTCATGGGGGCCAAAGGCTGGGACAGAGCTGACTCATGGGCATGTGCTGGCCTCATTCTGTCCCCGGGATCTGCTCAGGTTATGCAAGCTGGAAAATCTGGTTGGGTTCCCTTGGCACACCCCCAGGGCTCTGTAAACTGTAACATGCCTTTGCCCCAGTTAGAAGCCAAGCACAGAGGATTCAGGGTAAGGCCGGATTGGTCAGAAGGAGGAGGGAGATTGCAGGTCAAAAGAAAGGCATTTTCTCAACTGGTGTTTATTATCACATTCAAGACCGCAGTGCCCCAGCAATAGAAGAAGGGAGAAAAAGGCAACACAGGGAAGAAAAATCAGGAAGCCCAGGTCCCAGTGTTAGTTCGACCATTATAACTTGCTGTGTTTCTTTGGGCAAGTCTTTTTACTTTCTGGGCTCCAGTTTCTCAACTCTAAAGTGGAGAGAAGAGAGATTGGATGAGCCTTCCATGGTTTCTAAGGTCTCCTCCTGCTCCTACCTTCGTGTGATTTAAGGAGAGTGGGGGAAGACAGGGAGGTTTCCGAGCTGTCCTCACAGTCCAGGACGGTGCTCCCGAGGCTTCGGTACCAGGCTGCCACTGAGGCAGAGGAGTCTCAGAACCCAGACTTTGGGGTCACAGGCATCTTAGCAGAAAGTCCCCAAATTATTAAGCAGTGGCTTCTCTTGGGGGGAATCTTGGGGGAAGCTCCCCATAGACAGTCCCACAGGCTGCCCACCAATTGCATAATGGCCAAAGGAAATTTTGTATAGAGAAAAGAAAATCAGCAGCTTGACATTATACAAGAGGGAAATTACAATAGCCAAAATCTCATGAGTAGCATTTCCCAGAGCCACTGATGTCCTCTGGGGGAGGACTGAGTTTAAACAAAGTCCCTGGTTGAGAGGGGTGCTCTGTCAAAAAACTGCCTCTGCCCTCCAGTCAAACCCACCAGCGGATCTACTCCGGCCAGTGGGGTCCTTAGAGAAGAGGTCTGGGGGGCGCCTGGGTGGCTCAGTAGTTAAGCGTCTGCCTTCGGCTCAGGGTGTGATCCCAGGGTCCTGGGATCGAGCCTCACAACGGGCTCTTCCGCTGGGAGCCTGCTTCTTGCTCTCCCACTCCCCCTGCTTGTGTTCCCTCTCTTGCTGGCTGTCTCTCTCTGTCAAATAAATAAATAAAATCTTTAAAAAAAAAAAAGAGGGAGAGAGAAGAGGTCTGGGGACAATTCCTGAGTCAGGCAGGGATGAGCTGCTTCAGGAAGTGTCTTTTCCCCCCCAGAGCTGCCCGAGCCAGGGGCAACCCCATGCTACTGCTCAGGAGAGAGGTGTGGTGACCCCACAGTCAGACACATTCCTTTCTGGGCTTTGCTTCTGTTGCGACTGTAAAGGAGGCAGCAATTCTCCTCATAGCAGAGGTCCGAGCTTAGGAAGGAAGTGGCAACGATCCAAGCCGGGTCAGAACGCGGCGTGGGCGCGGAGCGGCCTTCTGCAGCAGCGAAGAGAGTCAGGGGGAGCCGAGCCGACTGGCGGACAAGAGAGGCTCCTCAGAGCGGGGATAGGAAAGGAAGGGTGCTCCCGGCAGAGGAAAAAGCAGGTGTACGGGACAGATGCTGCTTGCCCCTTTCTGGAGTGGGTGAGCAGCTCAGTTTGGTGGGAGGTGAGGTCAGAGAGTAGTCGCTCCTTAGAGAAGGTTTCTTTTTGCTTTTAAAAGAATCATTAAACTCTGTTTTTGGAAAAAGTAATACATTCGCACGGCACACAATTTAAGAGGTACAAAGGGATTCAGAGAAAAGTCTCTCTTCCACTTTAGTCTCTCAGTGCTCAGATCCCCTCTCCCGAGGCACTAAACATCACGATCGCAATTCTGTGGCATCTTTCTAGAGATGGAGATGATCTGCAAAATAGATGATACACCTCCACACATGTAGATGCGCACACACGTGTGTCTATGTATTCCCCTTCCTTTGCACAAAAGGTAGTGCCTTGTACACACTCCTGAATACCTCGCTTTATTGGGTTTAGCAGAGACTGCCCGAGAGTCTTCCCAAGTGGCTATTTTAATTTACACTTCCGCTACCAACATTTCGTGTTATACGACTTTTATCTATCATCTATCTATCTATCATCTATCTATCTATCTATCTATCATCTATCTATCTATCTATCATCTATCTATCATCTATCTATCTATCTATCTATCTATCTATCTATCTATCTATCTACCTATCTATCTATCATCTATCTATCATCTATCTATCTATCTATCTATCTATCTATCTATCTATCATCTAGCTATTTAGCTATCTACCTATCTATCATTTCTACTCATTCACTCATTCATATTATTATTGACTCACAGATTTCCTATTTTATTCAATAGGTTGTGGCCTAATACCCTCTTTATGTACAGTTTTATCGGCGTATAATTATGCGTAAGAAAGCATACATAGTTATGGTGTATGCTGGATGGGTTTTGACATAGGAATACACCTGTGAAACCATTACCACACTCAACACCGGGAACACGTCTACCAACCATGACAGTTTCCTCACGTCTCTTTGCCATCCAAAGAAGAAGAAGCAGGCTCGATCCCATTAAACAATGACTCCCCTCCCCCCAGTCCCTGGAAACCACCGTTATACTTTGTTTTTATGATTCTGACTGCTCTAAGTACCTCCTATAAACGGAATCCTACAGTGTTTGTCTTTTTGTGACTGACTTATTTCACTTAACCTAATGTCCTCAAGGTCATCCATGTTGTAGCACATTGAAGAATTTCTTCCTTTTTAGGGCTGAATAATATTTTGTTCTATGTATATACCACATTTGGCTTATCCATTCATCTCTCAATGGATGCTTGGGTTGCCTGCACGATTTAGTCACTGTGGATAATAGTGCTATAAACGTGCGTCTACGGGCGCCTGGGTGGCACAGTGGTTAAGTGTTGGACTCTTGGTTTCGGCCCTGGTCTCGGAGTCGTGGCCTCAAACCCCACCTCGGAGTCCGCTTCGGATTGTCTCTGCCCCTGCTCGTGCTCTTGCCCATTCTCTCTAAAGTAAATAAACAAATAAATCTTAAACACCCCTCCCCCCAAACGAGGTTGTACAAATATCTCTTTGAGACCCTGCTTTCAATTCTTTTGGGTACATTCCCAGAAGTGGAATTGCTGGATTATATGGTAATTCTAGGTTTGATTTTTTGAGGAACTGCCACACTGTTTTCCACAGCACCCATTAAGATTGACGTGGGCTTTGGGATTGAGACAAAAATCCTTGTGTTAAATAGTAATGTAGTTACCTTTAAAATAATTTTACTTCTTCCTTTCCAATTCGGATGACTTTTACTTCTTTTTCTCGCATTGGTTTGGCTGGAATTTCAGTGGTCAAGCAGACATCCTTCTCTTACCCATCTCAGAGGAAAAGTGTTTAGTCTACCACCATGGAATGTGATGTTTGCTCTGGGTATTGACTGATTATGTGAAATATATTTTAGGAAGAATTGACATACCTTTTTGTCCGAAAGTATGTTATGTTTCCCCAATTGTTCCTACCTTCTTTTGTCCTGTCAGTAGTATCTTCACGTAGATACCAAACATTTCTTTCTTTCTTTTTTCTTTTTTTTTTTAAGATTTTATTTATCTATTTGACAGAGAGAGAGACAGCCAGCGAGAGAGGAACACAAGCAGGGGGAGTGGGAGAGGAAGAAGCAGGCTCCCAGCAGAGGAGCCTGATGTGGGGCTCGATCCCAGAACGCCGGGATCACACCCTGAGCCGAAGGCAGACACTTAAGGACTGAGCCACCCAGGCGCCCCGATACCAAACATTTCTTAGGCTTATTTCTAGTTACATCACTTTTTTTTGATGAATATAAAAGGAAGTCTCGTCTTCACTTATATCTCCTAACTGGTTTCCATTTGTATATATACATCTCATCATTTTTGTTTCTGTATTAGCTTTGTACCTAGTCATCTTATTAAATGCTCTTATTGTTTATAATTCTTCTTTTTATTTGATTCTTTGTTTTTTTTTTTTTAAAGATTTTATTGATTTATTTGACAGAGAGAGAGACAGTGAGAAAGGGAACAGAAGCAGGGCGAGTGGGAGAGGGAGAAGCCGGCTTCCTGCTGTGCAGGGAGCCCTGACGTATGGCTTGATCCCCGGACCCCGGGATCATGACTTGAGCCAAAGGCAGACGCTTAACCAACTGAGCCACCCAGGTGCCCCCCTCCTTTTTTTTTTTTAAGTGCCCAGCATGGAGCCCAATGAAGGGCTTGAACTCACGACCCTGTGATCAAAACCTGAGCGGAGACCCTGTGAGATCAAGACCTGAGCTGCGACCAAGAGTCAGATGCTTAACTGACTGAGCCACCCAGGTGCCCCACAGCCGCACTTCTTGAGTCATCTGCTCGCGATATCTCAATTTACTCACTTTCCATTCACTCTTCCATCCTCTCCAATCCACCACTATAATAAAAACTGTTTTTATCTTATTTGAACATTGCCAGATTCTGCAGCAGCCCCTGGCCGAGAACTTATGTTAAGGATATAATAGGAAAATATGTTTGTGACCTTGCGGGTTTCAGTGTAAATGTCAGAGTCAAGCGGCCAGGAACACTCGGCTGGCGTAGTGGCCAGGAACGCCTGGCTCGTCCAACAGTTGGGAACGCCCAACTCGTTCAGGGCAGAACACTGCTAAAACCTGATTGCTCTTCACAATACCCCACAGGGTCCATAGAAAGATGTTTAAGAATGGGCCCCACTTGCTAAACGTTACATCATCTGATCCCCTGACCTTCCCTGTGATGCACCACTACCCCGTGACCTTCCCCGTGATGTACCACTACTACCCCGTGACCTTCCCCGTGATGCACCACTACTATCCTGTGACTTTGACCGTGATGCACCACTACTACCCCGTGACCTTCCCCGTGATGCACCACTACTACCCCGTGACCTTCACCGTGATGCACCACTACTATCCCGTGACCTTCACCGTGATGCACCACTACTATCCCGTGACCTTCACCGTGATGCACCACTACTACCCCGAGCCTTCCCCGTGATGCACCACTACTACCCCGTGACCTTCCCCGTGACGCACCACTACTACCCCGTGACCTTCACCGTGATGCACCACTACTACCCCGTGACCTTCACTGTGAGGCACCACTACTATCCCGTGACCTTCCCCGTGATGCACCACTACTATCCCGTGACTTTGACCGTGAGGCACCACTACTACCCCGTGACCTTCACCGTGAGGCACCACTACTATCCCGTGACCTTCCCCGTGATGCACCACTACTATCCCGTGACTTTGACCGTGAGGCACCACTACTACCCCGTGACCTTCACCGTGATGCACCACTACTACCCTGTGACTTTCACCGTGAGGCACCACTACCCTGTGACCTTCCCCGTGATGTACCACTATCCCGTGACCTTCCCCGTGATGCACTACTACCCCGTGACCTTCCCCGTGATGTACCACTACTATCCCGTGACCTTCCCCGTGATGTACCACTACTACCTGTGACCTTCCCCGTGATGCACCACTACTACCCCGTGACCTTCACCGTGATGCACCACTACTACCCCGTGACCTTCCCCGTGATGCACCACTACTACCCCGTGACCTTCCCCGTGATGCACCACTATCCCGTGACCTTCCCCGTGATGCACCACTATCCCGTGACCTACCCGTGATGCATCACTATCCCGTGATCTTCCCCGTGATGCACCACTATCCTGTGACCTTCCCCGTGATGTACCACTACTACCCGTGACCTTCCCTGTGATGCACCACTACTACCCCATGACCTTCACCGTGAGGCACCACTACTACCCCGTGACCTTCCCCGTGATGCACCACTGTGATGCACCACTATCAGGTGACCTTCCCCGTGATGCACCACTATCCCGTGACCTTCCCCGTGATGCACCACTATCCTGTGACCTTCCCCGTGATGTACCACTACTACCCCGTGACCTTCCCCGTGATGTACCACTACTACCCCATGACCTTCACCGTGACGCACCACTACTACCCCGTGACCTTCCCCGTGATGCACCACTATCCTGTGACCTTCCCCGTGATGTACCACTACTACCCGTGACCTTCCCTGTGATGCACCACTACTACCCCATGACCTTCACCGTGAGGCACCACTACTACCCCGTGACCTTCCCCGTGATGCACCACTATCCTGTGACCTTCCCCGTGATGTACCACTACTACCCGTGACCTTCCCTGTGATGCACCACTACTACCCCATGACCTTCACCGTGAGGCACCACTACTACCCCGTGACCTTCCCCGTGATGCACCACTATCCTGTGACCTTCCCCGTGATGTACCACTACTACCCGTGACCTTCCCTGTGATGCACCACTACTACCCCATGACCTTCACCGTGAGGCACCACTACTACCCCGTGACCTTCCCCGTGATGCACCACTATCCTGTGACCTTCCCCGTGATGTACCACTACTACCCCGTGACCTTCCCCGTGATGCACCACTACTACCCCGTGACCTTCACTGTGAGGCACCACTACTATCCCGTGACCTTCCCCGTGATGCACTACTACTACCCTGTGACCTTCCCCGTGATGTACCACTACTACCCGTGACCTTCCCTGTGATGCACCACTACTAC
>NW_024424564.1:147035-147913 GCF_017311325.1 Ursus maritimus | reverse complement strand
ACCACTACTACCTGTGACCTTCTTCACCGTGATGCACTACTACCCCGTGACCTTCACCGTGATGCACCACTACTATCCCGTGACCTTCCCCGTGATGCACCACTACTACCCCGTGACCTTCCCCGTGATGTACCACTATTACCCTGTGACCTTCCCCGTGATGCACCGCTACTACCCCGTGACCTTCCCCGTGATGCACCACTACTACGTGACCTTCCCCGTGATGCACCACTACCCTGTGACCTTCCCCGTGATGTACCACTATCCCGTGACCTTCCCCGTGATGCACTACTACCCCGTGACCTTCCCCGTGATGTACCACTACTATCCTGTGACCTTCCCCGTGATGCACCACTACTACCCCGTGACCTTCCCCGTGATGCACCACTACTACCCCGTGACCTTCCCCGTGATGCACCACTATCCCGTGACCTTCCCTGTGAGGCACCACTACTACCCCATGACCTTCACCGTGATGCACCACTACTACCCTGTGACATTCACCGTGATGCACCACTACTATCCTGTGACCTTCGCCGTGATGCACCACTACTACCCCGTGACCTTCCCCGTGATGTACCACTACTACCCCTTGACCTTCCCCGTGATGCACCACTACTATCCTGTGACCTTCCCTGTGATGCACCACTACTATCCCGTGACCGTCCCCGTGATGCACCACTACTACCCATGACCTTCCCCATGATGCACCACTACTATCCCGTGACCTTCTCTGTGATGCACCACTATCCCGTGACCTTCCCCGTGATGAACCACTACTACCCCGTGACCTTCCCCGTGATGCACCACTATCCCGTGACCTTCCCCATGATGCACCACTATCCCGTGACCTTCCCCGTGATGCACCACTACTACCC
>NW_024424564.1:18460-147010 GCF_017311325.1 Ursus maritimus | reverse complement strand
AAGGTCAATTCCCTCTCTCTCTATCATGCTGGTGGATAGTGGTGGCCAAAAGCCATTGCTGGCTATGTGTTTAGAGACAAGGTAAGCAGGGCAAAGGGGAGGGCCCCACCTCAGAGGCTGTCTGGCTTCTTCGCGCCAGCAACGTGCCAGCTGCTGTGCTAAAAAAAAAAGTAAAAGCTGTGTTGGAAATGGGCTACAAAGCTGCTGTGCCCGCTGCTCTGGGATGCGTGTGCCCTGGAAGTTTGACCTCAAACAATGCGCTCATTCCCAGGTGATGTTAGAATTTAATAAGGGACTCTCCGGCAGCAGATGCAGAATTATCGAAAGACAACCACACGACTTCCGGCCCTGACAAGATGCAGGAAGATGTGAGTGAGGTTGCTGGGAGCAGGGGGTAGTGGGGGAAGATTCTTATCTTCATATTGAAGGTGGAGGTTCACATAATAACCTTCTACTCCGTATTTCTCTTCTCCTAAAGCTAAAATGCCGCGGGCAAAGCTAACTACACGGACTGGGAGAGCGTCCCTGTCAGTGTCCATGGGCCAGTCCCTGACTGCTGCATCAATGTCATTAAGGATCGTGCGGGGTTTCTTTCAATGTGAAGAATATCTACCCTGGAGGTAGGGAAGAAGCTGAGGTACCAGGGGACTTGGGAAACCTGGGAAATGTTTCTTTCTGAGGGTTGAGAGGGGCCAGGGGTGGGAGTGGAGAGGGTTGGGGCAATTCGGGAGGGGAGGAGATCTGGGAGTGTTAGGGGTAGGCAAGTGAAAGGTACAGAGAGTAGGGGAGAGATTTTCAGAGGGACCAGGCGAAGGTGGGTGGAAGGGTTCTGATTATGTTCTTGCTTTGCTGCCTCTACCTTCAGGGCTGTGGAGAAGATTGGGGCTGGCTGAGGAGCAACGTGCTGGTGGTGGCTGCAGCAGCCCTGGGCATTGCCTTTGTGGGAGGAGAGGGCACCCCTTGGGACTCATTCTGGGGCATCTGGGCAATAGGGGCAGTGGGAGAAGGGTGCTGGGGAAGTCCTGGCCTAGGACGGGGGGCCCTGGTTGTGTCTGGGGTCTCGTGGGTGGGCCTGGGATACTTTGCCTTTCTCCACCCCTATCTTTACTTTTAGGTACTGGGAATTGTCTTTGCCTGCTGCCTCGTGAAGAGTATCCGAAGTGGCTATGAAGTGATGTAGGGGGTCGGGTCTCTTTAACCCTCATCTAAGGGAGTGGGCAGTACACTCCAGGTTTTTCAATTAAACGGATTATTTTTTTCGTGACTGAAATATAGTCTGTTTGTTCTTAAGAGTGGTACTTCTCCTTCCTTCACCCGTGTTCCTGTCCTCTGGGACCTTGTTCTATATGCACCCTCAGGAAGGAAAGGTGTGTTTCGGGGGTGTTTGGGAAAGGTGGATTTTGCTGAAGGCGTTGGTGCGGCTGGCAGTGGAAGTGGGCATCTGGAGGAGGCTGGGGGCCCCTTTTGCCCTCCCTGTCTCCTAGTCCTGTGCTACCAGGTTTGGGTGCCAGAATATTCTATGAAGGCATCTCCTGCAAAGTTAAAGGGATTCCCCACAGGCCCTGCCTGGGAGAGGCCAGCCCAGATCTACCACGGACATCTCTTCCCTGGTACAATTCCCACCTCTGAGGGCCTAGCAGCCTCCCCTCAACAGAGGATCCGGCTCCTGTTAGGGTGGCATAAGTTGTTACGACACCTTTGTACAGTATCCATTCTTCTTCTTTTTTTTTTTTTTTTTTTATAAGATTTTATTTATTTATTTGACAGCAGGTAGAGAGACAGCAGCCAAGAGGAGACACAAGCAGAGGAGTGGGAGAGGAAGAAGCAGGCTCCTATTAGCGGAGAGCTCCTATGTGGGGCTTGATCCCGTAACGCTGGGATCACGCCTGAGCTGAAGAGCAGACCTCCAGTCGGGAGTGCTGCCACCCAGGCGCCCCATTCTTCTTAGATTAGATAAGAGGACAATTTAGGGTTCCGGCTTGATTGGTTGAGCAGTCCGACTCTTGACTTTGACTCAGGTCTTGATCACAGGGCATGAGACCCTCATGTCAGGTACCCCACTCAGTGGGGAGTCTGCTTGAGATTCTCTCCCTCTGCCCCTCTCCCGCCTTGCACACTTTCTCTCAAATAAATAATAAATCTATCTAAAAAAAAAAAAAAAAAAAAAGAGAGGGCACCTGAGTGGCTCAGGTCAGTTAAGCATCCTGTCTTCAGCTCAGGTCATGACCTCAGGGTGCTGGATGAGCCACTGAGTCAGGCTCCCTTGCTCAGAGAGGGAGTCTGCTCCCTCGTCTCTCACCCGTGCTCTCTCTCTTGCTTGCTCTATCTCAAATAAATAAAATCTTTAAAAATAAGGAGAGGGGACAAAATTCTTAAGTGGGTATTGCCTCTTTTTTTCCCCATGGAATCCTCCCAGCCTGGTCCTGTCCCCTCTTCACTACCTTCCCTCCTTCCCACAAGAAAATAGCTAGTGGCCATTTGCACTCTAAACACTGAACTGCACCCTTACTTCCTTGTAGAAAATAAAGGCGATAAAGTCCAACAGTGCCCTCTGGTGGCCATTCCAGGTGCAGCTTCAAAGAGCACCTATAGATAGATGCAATACAGCCTGCGGGTGGAGGGTGGCGCCCAGTTGCTGCTAGTGGTTTCGCAGGCACTAAACCGGCCAGTGACCCTGGGCTTTAAGTCACCCTGAGGTTAGCACTTAAATGGGGTTAGGTCTCCCACTGGGCAACTTCATTTCTGCCCATCTAGTGTTTTGTTTGTTTAACAAGACACATTTATTGAGCAATTTATTTCTCGTAAGCCAGGCCTCAGCAGTATCAGGGTGGGGACAAACAATCTCTTGCTGGAAGGTTGGATTCAGCAGACCGCCTGGGCAGGTTTGGGAAGGACCCAGGTGAGCATTGGAAGGCCCACCAGGCTGGCTGGCAGGTAGGGAGGCCGCAGCAGAGTGGCTTAGCGTCCCAGCCTGGGCTGTACCGGGCTCTCGGGTGGCGCAGCAGTCAGGGCGTGCTCCAGGCACCTGCTCACCTTGGTCAGTCCGGGTCACTGGACGAGTTCCTGCGACGCGCTGCTGCACTTCCAAGTCTGCATCCCAGGAGGTGGTTGTAATCAACGCCCCTTCCCCACTCCAACCCATCTCAGGCCCTATCTTCTGGCTTCTGGAGCGTCCCCAGCAGGGGTCAGAGGGATCCTTGGTCCTCCGCAGTTTGGCAAGTGGAAGGTTCCACATGGCCTGGGTGGTGTCTCTGTGGCGTCCCATTCACCTCGCCTCCCATAGGACCTCCTCCATAGACGGGCCTTTCTGGCACTCTCCTTTCCTCTCGTATGCCCCTGTGTGGGCCCAGATACTCACATCTGGTGAGGAAGGCCTCCCATAGAGGGCCTGTGGTGGGAGGTAATGCGTCAGCACTCCTGCAGCGTGTCCTCCCAAACACTTGGAGATTTGTCACAGAGGTCTGGAAGAAGCCAGGCTCCACGATGGAGACTCGGACCCCAAATGAGCCACATCCCGCCTGGATGGGGATAGAGGGAGTGTTTCTGGGTTCTTGCCTCCTTTATAGGAAAGGGACCCTTGGGGGACATGGGGTGTGGGGGGCTAAAATGGGAAAGTTATCACAGGCTGGGGACCTGGGTCCTGAAGGTCAAAGGGATCCCTGCTGTCCTGGGAAGGGGGCAGGTGGGCCAGTTATTTTCGAGATTGCCTTCTTCCTTTGTACGCCCTACATCTAGAATGGGGGTCAGTAAACTTCTTCCTTTAAAGGGACAGACACAAGTATTTTTGGCAACACAGGCCTAAAAATTAATGATTTCAGGTAGGTACTTACATAACCATTTACAATGTAACTATTTTAAATGTAAACACCAGGGCACCTGAGTGGCTCAGTCGGCTGGGGATCCGAATTCTTGATTTTGGCTTGGGTGGTGATCTCGGGTCATGGATCAAGCCTTAGGCAGTGTGGAGGCCACTTGAGATTCTCCTCCCTCTGCCCCTCCCCCATGCGCGTGTGCTCTTCCTCAAATAAAGGCCACCTTTTACCACCCCACAGGGTAGTAAACAACACAGGTTGGAGTCCTGGGTGCTGGACGGAAGGGTGTAGACTGGTATTTGCTGAGACTACAGAGACACGCCTTCCAACTCCCTTGACATGGATGCAAAATCAAGTATAAAGTATGTGTTCCATGATGCTGATTGGAAAAGTAAAAGACCAAGTGGATAGGACAAAAAGTATATGAAATTCTTTGCTGAGTGAGGGTGACGAAGGCAGGCTTCCTACAGAAAGTGGGCTGGCTGGGGCAGTGCATGCTCCAAATTGACCGCCTGGGTGGTACTTGTCAAGTCTCCTTTGTGCTCTCATGGGACTTTGAGTATTATTGTTTAATTTAAAAAAATTTTTTTAAAGATTTTATTTATTTGAGAGAGAGAGAGCATTTAGAGAGAGAGCAAGCACAAGTCGGGGGCAGAGGGAGAAGCAGGCTTCCCTGAGCAGGAGCCCAACGTGAGGCTCCGATCCAAGGACCCTGAGATCATGACTTGAGCCGAAGGCAAGACGCTTAACGGAAAGAGCCCCCAGGTGCCCCGACACATTGTTTAAAGATGAAGGGCAGGAGAACAGAAAGATGAGGGGCAAGCCGACCTGGGGTAAGTCCCAGTGCTTCCATCAACTAGCTGTGCGGTCTTGGGTTAGCTATGCGCTCCCTGCAGATATTAATGCCTATCCCTCAGAGGGTTGCTGGGAGAAATAAAGGAGAAAATGTTCTGTAAAGTACTAGCTCATCACAAGTAATAAGCTACTACTAATCATACTAGGGGCGCCCTGCGGCTCAGTTAAGCGTCTGCCTTCGGCTCAGATCCTGGGACTGAGCCCCACCGGGCTCCCTGCTCAGGGGGAGCCCCTGCTTCTCCTCTCCCTCTCCCCTCCCTCTGCTTCTGCTCCCTTGTGTAGTGCGCCAGCATGCTCTCTCTCTCTCCAATAAAAAAAAAAATCCTACTAATAATGCGTAGACTTGGGGGCATTGTCTATGTGCCAGGCTCTGTGGGGCCTTACACATACCTCATTTCACTCCCCCAGCACCCATGAGTAGGTCTTCTCATCCTCATTTAACAGATGAGGAACAAACTGTGGTAAAGAGAGGTAACCCTCAAGGTCACGAAGCTCCCATGACAGGGAGGCCAGGGGTTCGAACCCACAAAGTTGAGCCCTAAACTGTCTCCCTCCTCAGGATCCTTCACTATGCTGTGTTTTCATCATTCCTGCAGGGCAGCCCAGGGCTCACCCCTCACCTCAGGCTGTCAGAGAAGGCCTCCAGGCCAAACTTGAGACACAGTAGCCCCCGCCATTGGCTGCCAGGCGACCCAGAACACTGGTGACGTTGACCACTCCGGCCTCGGCCCGCTGCAGCAGTGGCAGCAGGGCGCAGGGTGACGCCCGACGTGACTCCAGTGTGTATTTCACGCTCAGCACTGACGGAAATCATTCTAGGTGTGAGCCACGGTGTGGCCCGATGATCCCGGCCACACCAGCGTTATTCACCGTGACCAAAAGCCCTGTGGAGAGAGGAGACAGACACTCACAGGGTAGGTAAGGCATTCCGGCACTCCCTCCCTGATCACGCCTCTTCCCCACGCAGTCCCTCCAACTTCAAGCAGCCTGCCAGTGGGGCCTAGTGGCTACTCACCTGCTTCCCTCGACGGTGTTTCCACCCACTTGGCTGCCCGCGGGACTCTGGGGATCAGTAACATCCAGCAGGGTGGTGTGGAGGCGGGAGGAGGCCACCCGCTGTAGGTCCTCTTGCCCCCTCAGGTCAGGCAGCTGGCCAGACTCGAAGCCTCTCTGGTCCAGTCTCAGTGACAAAAGCCGCCCTCAAGCCTGAGTCGCAGCCGGTGATGAAGATGAAAGCTGCCGCTGGCGGGCAGGCTCTGGCGGTCCCCTGAGAATCTCACAGCGCCGCCAGAGCAGGACTCCCAGCAGCAGAGGCAGCCACATGGCCAGAGCTCAAGTGACCTGCCGGTGGCAGCCGAGGCTGGGCAGGAAAAACTTGTCTCGCTTACTCTGGTCTCAAACCTCTGCCCCTGAGAGCCTCTCCCTAGCTGGAAGCCTGGTCTGAGCAGATCGAGAAATTATCTGCTTGGCAGGTAACTGGCACACTCTGGCTCACACGCAAGAGAGAAAAGACCCAGGCCGACCCTGCATTCCAGGCTACCTTAATAAAGCCGGTGAGCCGCCGGGGTGCAGACTCCGGCTCGAGCAGAGGAACTGCTGGCTTTCCCTCTCCTGCTAGGCCAGTTATTATCTGAATTCCCCTGCGTGTAAACCGGGCCTTATTTTTGGAAACACGTATACAGGGCCAAGAGCCCTGCGCGTCCTGTTGGCCCCAAACTTACTGTGTGATGCTGAGTGTCTCCCGAATCCCAGCTTATTCTACCCGTGGCTAATGCCCACCTCCCGCAGCCTGACCTGGCAGCTGTGGAGGGTCCACGGGATCATGGTGAGGAAGCACTTGAAAAGCTTACGGCTTTGACTTACCAACACGTAGACAGAGCGCCCTCAGAGCCCAGCTCCTTTATGTCTGCTCAGCTCCCTCGGGCAAAGCTGAGCAGGCGGCACAACGCCTGAAGCTCCTTGTTTCGGCTCGTTTGAGACTTTGCTCCCAGTCTTTCCAGGCTCCACACTAGCTACAGCTAATGCCAAAGTCCGCAGCGGTGGCCTGGGGGTCCCCAAAGATTAAGTGTGGGTGGGGTGGGGGGAGGGGCTGGGAGGAGCCCGGGAAGCTGAGCTCCGGTGGTCGGGGTTGCTGCTTACACAGGCCAGGCGTGCCCAGGCCCCCTTCTTGGCTGTCTTTTCCAGCTGGGGTGCCTGACCGCCCTGTCACGGATGACCAGGGAGGAGGATATGTCAAGGATGGCATGCCCCTCTCTGTTGGTGATCCTGGACCTGCCGCTCCTCCTCCTCCTTCCAAGCCCCAAAGCGCCCCCATGCCCAAGAACTACCCTCCAACCTGTCCGGACTCATGACACTGCTTAGCACTTCAGGCCGGGAGAGCCACTGAGCACGTGGGAGAGGCAGAGAGGGCCAGAGCCGGGACCAAGCCTGCTCCCTGGTGTATTTCTCCTCTGCAGGAAACCAAAGTCCTGAGTCAGGAAGCTTGGGGCAGGGCCCACTAGCCTCTTCCGGGTGGAGGTGTGGGCAATCTTCTGCCCTCGCTTACAGCACGCACCTGCACCAAAATTGAAGAGGAAAAGAGGGGTGGGGCAGTAGGAGATGCTGGCTCCACCCTTTACCCAAAGCTAACTGTCACTTGGAAACGGTCTTTGAATCTCCGCTTCCATTCTACCCACCGTCCTGGGCTCATAGCTCTTTTGAAACATACCACAGAGAAACGGAGGCTTGTGTTTTGTTCCTTGGCCTGTCAGCTTCCATGGGGAGTAGGAGGGGCGGGGTAGAGGGAAGGGAAGAGGGGCTAGGAGGGGCAGACTGCAGCTGCCCTTGTACACATATTCCAGTGCGGTGGCAATGGTGCATACAGCCTCGACATGCTCCGCGCCCAGTTCTTCCACATCCCCGATTTCCTGGGAAGGGGAGGAGAGGAGGGCTGGTAATCAGGGTGTACAGAGTGTGTGCTATGGAGACAGATGGAGCACTTTCCATCCACATCCCCCAGAAAAGGCTTTGCTTGAACTCCACCAACTACTTTTCTCTCTCTAGCCTCTCTGACACTGGGGCCATCGACAGCATTTCTGGGACCGTCCCCACTTCCTTTTTTTTTTTTAAAAAGATTTTATTTATTTATCTGTCAGGAGAGAGCGCATACAGGAGAGCAGCAGGCTTCCTACTGAGCAGAGAGCCCGATGGGACTCGATCCCAGCACCTCCTGGGATCATGACTCGCGCCAAAGGCAGATGCTTAACTGACTAAGCCACCCAGGCACCCCCTCCCCACTTCCTTTTAACCTGAGGCCTGAGCTGACGCGGCATGGAGGCAGTCAACAGGGTCCCAGTGGATGTAGGGAGTGTGGCCCACCTTGAGTGCCTGGATTGAAGTTCTCCACCATCCCTATCCACTGGCCTGTGTTTGCTTGGCAAATCGCGTAAGCCTGGACCTGTAGGGTCTTCACCTCATGGTCCAGCTTTCTCTGGTTCATGTAGGCCTGGGCCTGGCCACTAGAGGTTGAAAGAGGGATGAGATCAGCTGACCCAGCTGGTGGGGAGTGGTCTCCCAGGACTAAACATTCCACTGCCACGGTGGGAGGGGAGCCAGCAGCCAGACTGAGGAAAACCTCATGATTTTGGCCATTCTTGGATGTGCTGCAATGACCACCGCTCATGCAAATGAACCAGCTTCTTTCCTCCCACTCCCAGCATTCCCAGGAAAGCCTAGCTGGGAGCTGACTGAGAATTTACCATCTCCTACCTCTCTCAAAGGAATTCCTAGAGCTGGGTGAGAGAAGGGAGGATCAACCTGAGGGAATATCCCTGGGGAAGAAGCCGGGAGGGTAAAGGGGGCCCAGAGAAGCGGAAAATCCAGCAGCAGGGACACATCCCGCTGTGCTTGAAGCCGGTGATCTGTGCAAGAAGTTGAAGGGAATTGGGCCCTCCCTGAATCTGGGGTGGGATGGGGAGAGAGCCAGCCTCTCCCAGGAGCTCAGGTCAAGAGAAGATATCCCAGGGGCTGCTTCTGGGCTCTCTCCCCACCCTTCTCCTGCCCACACAGATGAAGGAAACACACACACACACACACACACACACACACACACACACACACAATCTCTCCCTCCCTCCTTCTTCCTTTGCTCTAGGCAGTTTTTCTTTCTTTCTTTTCTCCTCAATCAAGATTGGTTGCAGCTACTCATTAACGCCATGAGGTCGCAATCCCCAACCCTCCTGCTCCCCTTCCCAATCTCCCATCCCACAACAACTGTTCTTCTCATTGGCTGCGCTTTGACTTCCCATCCTAAACCTCTAGGTCATCTGGGAGACTCCGCATTCGGGGCCCACCCCCCACTGGAATCTGTGAGGGCTGGAGGGGGCAAGGGGGGTTGGGGTGGAGAGAATGGGAAGGCCACCTGACAGGGGCTGAGATAGACTGAGCCTTTGTTTTCCTTTCCAGGGAATGAGGAGGGACCTCGTGGGCAGCAACACAAACCCTTTCTTAATCTGGCTTTCTTGGCTTAGCTGTCCTCTAAGCTGGAAGAGGGGTGGCCCTCAGCAAAGGAAGAGCAGAGGGAGAAGCCTGGGCCAATCTCACAGCACGGCCCAAGTGGTGCTAACGTGAGGGAGGAAAGTAGCAGACCCTCTCCTTTCTCTCTTTGGGAGATAGCTAGGCCATAGTAAGGGGCAGCATAGAGGTTGAAACAGTGCCAGGCCCCCAAGCTTTAAGACAGTCCCCCTGGCAGTTTTGTAAAATCTACTTCCTGTTGACCTCCCGCTTCCACAGTGATTGAAGGGAGAGGTTCTGGAGGAGGGAGATCAGAGGCCCCAACCACAGCCTTCTTTGTCCCCCAGTCCTCCCCAGAGATGAGTAATGAAGATGACAGCCCTGCATGGCTTTTACTTGGGTGACTCAAGTCTCTGATTCACAATCAAAGCTATTGTTGGGGTGGAAGGCATCATACTGCCCCTTTTTTCCAGTCATCATCTCAGCACTCTTCTGGTCACTCAGGTCAAGAGACAGTATTCTTTGCTCCTTCCCAAGTCTCTGGTTGTTACTGGAGTCCTCCCATAGACTGGCGTAGGGGATGCGTCTCTGAGACCCAGAAGGAAGGGCCCGGCCGGCCTGGCTCTGCTACAGCTCCTGGCCGAGGCCTCTGCCCTTCCCCTCACCAGCTGTGCCATCTCTTTTCCTGCCAGCTGCCCTCCCCAGGCCTGCCAGAGGGTGGAAGTGCAGAGAAGGAGAGGGTGGCAAGTTCTGGTGAAGGAGGGTGCTCTCCCTCCTGCTGAAGGGACAGCTGGACTTGGAGGGATGAAGGGAAGTGGCAGATGGCACAAGTTGTGAGGTTATTGTGGGAGGGGGAATCTGGCTGCTTCTCCAAACCACTGCAGCTGTGCTGCTCCTTGTGCAACGTTAGGGTCAGAGCTGACTCAAGCCTCTCCCCCATAAAGTTAAGCTGGGGGAGGGGAGGGAATGAATGTGGACCATCTCATCCCCTCAACAGCAGTCTGAGGGCTGGACCTTGCCAATGCCTAAACTTGGGGGGTGTTGATGGAAGAGTGTTCATACCCCACATTGAGGTGATCCACCAAAGCTTCTGGGTCAGGCAGGTCGCGCTGCAGTGATAGCTCTCTCGCCTCCTCTTCTCTGGGGATGGGGGGAAAGGGATTGGAGTGGAGACTCGGTTCTTGAAGGGCGGAAGCAGAGGGTCACACCATTAATTACTATCCCGCTAGTTGCAGGGAACATCTCAACTAATCTCACAGTGCCGGAGCTGAAAAGGACCTTGCAAAACATAAGGCAAGCCTTTTCATTTCATTGTTTTTAAATTTTTTATATTAAAAAATTGTTTTTTCTAAGCCTTTTCATTTTAGAGGTGAGTTAAGTGGTACCCCTGGGAACGGGAAGCGACTCGCCCAGGGACGCTAACGAGCTCGCGGCGGCGCCTGGGACTCCAGACCCCGGCACCATTTTCCAATTATCCTGGCTTGAGGATTGGTAACTCCTGATTCTCAGGCCAGATCCTGGAAGGGCGCCACCCCCATTTCCGTGGTTTCTCTCAGGCCTCCAAGAATCTCTTCCCCAGCCTCGGCCCCAACACTCTCCTCTCAGGAGCGTCCCTTCCCACTATCGGGACGAGAGGCGCCCTGGGCCAATCGGCACAGCGCTGATCCACGCGCAGGGCGGGCCGAGGGATGCGTGAGATTCGACGTGGGGGCGTTACTGAGGGGGCGCAGTGTTGCCACAGGACCAGAGCCCGTTGGCTAGGAACGGATTTCCAAAAGAGAGCGCCCCACCTCCCTGACGCCCACCAGCCCGCGTCCTTCCCTGATCTAGGCCGTTACTCGAGGTCCAGGCCTGGTTGAGGCGCCAGGGGCCGCGGCGGAAGAGCGCACCGGCGGACGGGACTGATCTGGTTCACCCCCTGCAGCTCCTGCGCTCAGTTCTGTTTGGCCTGGTGTTCTTCAGCAGCCGGGACAGCATGGTCGCAACGGGCTGGGGCTGGGCGGCGCCTGGCCCCCTCCGACTCCGGGAGCTGGAAACCCGCACCGCGGCTCCCCCAAGGCCCGGGTCACGTGACTGCAATGTCACGTGAGGCCAGGGACCGCCCCCTTTTAAGAAGGGTGGAGGTTATAGAAGATCTTGGGCTTCTTGAACCGAGGAATTGGTAGAGGTTAGGGAAAGGAGCCTTGGTCTTTTTGGGGGCTCCCTTTGGTGAGTGCGTTGAAAGTTTTCTTTAGCACCACTTGTTTAGCCTGCTTCTGATCGTCTCCTTGGGATCTCAGGGCTCCCTGGGAGGCCTAAATGCTTCGGTTGCATCATTGTTCTGTTGGCTGGGGGAGCAGAGCTCCTGACTCATTGGATATTCTTTCCTTTCTCGCTTTTCCCTCCTCCTGGCAGCTCTGGTCGGTTCTCCATTGATTCCCGCAAAGCACCCCTCTCTCTATGGAGGCAATGCTTTCCTCTCTTTTCCAGCCCTCCCCTTTCGCTTCTCACCTCCGCCCTGCCAAGATCCCTCAGCTCTGGGTGATCACTGCAGCTAGCATTTCAGCATTCCCTGCTGCCTCTAGGGAGCTTTGCTAATTTTGGCTGGCTATGTGTGGTGAATGTATAATCCTTATCTCTGTCCTTTTGTGGTCAGGAATGTGAACCCTTTCAGTCTTACCAGAAGAGTAAGTGCAGCTGCTCACAGTAAAAGGTAATCATACAACACCTCTGAACCGAAGAGAAACGCTTCCGGATTAACTCCAACGAGAAAATGATAAACATCAACAACATGTTTCTTGCTACTGCCATCATCTCTCCGGTAATCAAGGCGTCGCTAACGAGCGCCATGAGTGTTCTGGGCAAATGGCTTACGCTGGATTTTGGTTTTCCTAGTAAAATAAGGGGATTGGATTACATCAGCAGTTCTCAGCCCTGGCTAACATTAGAACGGCCTGGGGAAGTTTTTAAAAATGCCCTGGCCTTAGACTGAGTAACTAGACTTCTTAAAGGAGTGGAGCCCAAGCATAAGTATTTTTAAAAAGTTGTTCAGCTGCATCGAGCGCTGGCGAATCACTGGACTAAGCCACATCTAAGGCTGTTTCCAACTATGGCATTCTCTCATTTTATGATTCAGTTACATAGTAGAAAATTGGCTTCATGATATATACTTACGGGAAGAGAAACAGGTGCTGATTTAGAATAAAACTTTCTTGAATTTTCTGAGAAAGAGTTGAGGATTACCGATTGAGTCATTCAACTATTTGCAGAGTAGCATCGTAAATCCTGGAGGTGTGCACCGGTGAAAGGATTAGTGAATGAAATGGTTAAGTGGTAGCATAAAGCAGAACGTTAAATGCCACCAGGATAAAAAAATTTTGAATAAAACTGTTGGATACTGCATATGTATATGTCTATGCTTATATGTGTACTAGAACTTATTTTTCCAACATTTCCTGCTGCCCTTACCATGGGCCAAACACTTCACACGTATTCATTCATTTAATCCCTAGAACTATGGTGTGTGAATTATGGTTGCCCTCAATTTTCAGATGGGGAATCTGAGGTACAGAGCAGTTGAGCAATAGAGCTGATAAGTGGTGGGGCTAGGATACAAAACCCAGCCATCTGACTCCAGAGCCTGGGTAACCACTGCCCTATGCTGCGCAAACCATGGGGCAGACTCCCCAGGAGGGAGGCTCTGTGTCTCAAGTCACTATGCCCTTCTAGCTTGTGGGCACAGTTGAAGGGAATCCTGGTAGGGGAGGAGTGTTTGGGAAGAAGCCTGCTCCAGTGAGGGGCTGATCACTTGGAAGCGGAAGAGTGAGAGCATCACTGGGCAGCCTAGTCCAGTTCTTGCCCCAACCCCCCGCTTGGCTCCAGCTCCCACTGCAGTGAGCAAAGCAAAAACAGGGGCCAATATCTTCGAAGATGCTGGGTGCCTCACTCCCTGAGCCGTGGGGCCTGGGAGGGAAGAGCAGGGCTTGGAGGGGGTACCAGCAAAAATGGATCCTTGGGGATGTGAAACAGAGGGCAGGGGCTAATGAGGGGGTTGGTGTTGGGGTTTTGGTGGTGAGTTTGTGAATGTTAAGATTAGGCTGACTCAGGGAGAGTGCCAGCCCATCCTGTATTACCCTCACCCCACTGGCACAACTGCCTGACATTTTCACAATCAGTAGAGAGACTGCCAGGAATCTGCAGACATCAGCCCTGCCCCCTCCTCACACACTGGCTGTTCCTTTGCCCTAGAGCTGGGCAGAGGACATGGGTACCCCCTGTCTGGGGACCCCCAGCTGATCTTCTCCAGAGTCATCCTCCATTTGCTCTTTTTCTAGGCTTCTGCTGCTCACTGTGTAACTTCTCAGTTTCTGCTGAGTTGAAGCTCAGCTCCCCACCCGCCTTTGGTTGAGATGGACACAAGTTGCATGAATCTCTGAGAATGACTCTTGACATTTGAAATCTCTTCGCCTGCATCTCCGTACACTCCTCGCCCGATTGTTTCTCTCTTAGAATGAATGAATGCAACTCCATGCTCCTTTCCTCCCCACTCATTTCCTTGTTCTTTGAGGTCTCTTTCTGAGTTAGCTTTATCAGCAAGCTCTAAACTGAACGCCTTGGCCAAACACTAGGGCCGGAAGCAGCTGAGTTGTTAAGGGTTGGGTGTGAGGACCGAAGGAGAAACATGGAGTGAATGGAGAAGGCTTTCATACTGGAAGCCTGGCTGGGTTTCCAAGAGGGGGTTGCTGTTGGTGGTGTGCCAAGTTCCCAAATGTTGGCCTGAAGCCAGTGCTCAAAGAAAAGGGGCCCTCAAGACAGTCTAAATGGCTCCCTGTGGGAAGTGACCTCCCAGTCCTTCTCCAGAAAATGCATGGGTTTCCCTTGATCCTCAAAGACGAGAGCAGTCAAGTCATTTCTCCAGCGATTCCTCTCAATCACATTTATAGCCTCTTCTCTCCCAGCCACTCCCGCGCAGTTCAAGCTTGGCTACAGCCAGAATTTGAGGCAGGCAGAAGGATTACAGTGCTGAGAGGTGGGTGGGGTGAGAAAGTCCTCATGTTGTGTGTGTGTGTTGTGGGGAGGAAGAGGCTGACCCTGGGACATATGCTCCAAGGCTCTGCTGCCAGATGAGGTGGAGGGAGAAGTTAACCCTGCGATGTGTTCTGGAAGTGTTTGCTTGTAAGCTAGAGGCAGCAGCTGGAAAATGTGTAATCTGGGGAAGCTGAAAACAGGGATCCCAGATGGAGGCAAAGAAGGTTGTTAGAGGGGAAGGGGCTATGGAGAAAGACTCAGCTTCCACTCTTGATAGGGCTGAAGCCTCCTTTGCTGGGCCTTTGACATTAATCAATTTTTAAAATTATTTTGAAATAGTTAAGCAGACTCAGAGAAGTTAAAAATAGTACATGGAGTCTCCGGTGTACCTCTTCACCCAGCTTCCCTCACTGGTGACATCTGATAGGACTGTAAAGCACAGTATCAATCCAGAAGCTGACATAAGGACACTGGTCACTAGCTTACAGGCCTTATTCAGTTTTCATCAGTGTTTCACGTGCATTCGTTTCGTGTGTGTCGTGGTACAAGGTGGGTAGTTCTCTAAGCAGTTTTATCCTGTGTATAGATTTGAATAACTATCACCAAAATCAAGATACAGATCTCTTCATTACCACAAAGGAGCTTCCCGTGTTGTCTTTATCTTTTTTTTTTTTTTTGGCATTTATTTATTTATCTTATTTTTAAAAGATTTTATTTATTTATTTGAGAGAGAGAGTGAGCACAAGCCGGGGGAGAGGGGCACAGGGAGAGGAAGAAGCAGACTTCAAGTGGAGCAGGGAGCCGATTTAGGCTGGATCCTTAGGATCCCTGACTGCTGACTGAGCTAAGGCAAGATATTTCAACAAACTGGGCCACCCAGGCACCCCTATTTATTTATTATTTTTGAAGTATACTCAATACACGATGTTATGTTAGTTTCAGGTGTAATGTGCTATCTTTTTTTTTTTTTTAAAAGATTTTATTTATTTATTTGACAGAGATAGAGACAGCCAGCGAGAGAGGGAACACAAGCAGGGGGTAGGAGAGGAAGGGGGCTACACAGGCTCAGCGAGGGAGCCTGATGGGGCTCGATCCCATAACGCCAGGATCACGCCCCCTGAGCCGAAGGCAGACGCTAACCGCCAGCTACCCAGGCGCTTCCCTGTAATGTGCTATCTTTTTATACTCACCTCCTCTCATCCCTGTCTCCTAGCAATCACTAATCTGTTTGTCATCTCTATAGTTTTTTTCCTAAAATTTTATTTATTCATTTGACAGAAAGAGAGAGAGAAAGAGAGAGAACAAGCAGGGGGAGCAGCAGAGGGAGGTGGGAGAAGTAGGTTTCTGCTGAGTGGGGAGCCCAATGGGCTCGATCCTGCACTGGGATCATGACTCCAGCCGGCGGCAGACGCTAACCAATTGGAGCTGCACTCCAGGCGCCCCATCTCTATAGTTTTAATTGCTTTAATTTCATGAATTTCCAAACTCTTGACTCAAATACAAGAAGTTTCCTTTACAGGTTGTTTATTCAAACATTGAGCTTCATTCTCCAGATCCCCAATCCCTCTCATTCCTTCGCACTCTTTCACCACGCCTGCTTCTCACCCCATCTCAAATGCACACCTGGTCTCACTTCTCCTTTAGGGAAAATTGACATGTCTAAATTTACTGGTCTAGGACTTCCATGCATCCTCGCCCTCCTTTGCCCCACTATTTATAGCCAGGCTAATTTTTGGGGCAGCCTTCTCTCTTCTCTTTTTCCTGCTCCTTCCTCCTGTGGCGGGTGAGATGACTTCTCAAATATTTTGGGGCAGAGGAGGTCAGAAGCAGATTCTTGGCACCTCGATTTCAGCCTTGGATTTAGCAGGAGCCAGCTTTGGTGAAGACACGAAGGGAGGCAGAGCGCTGCAGGGTGCAGAGAGAAGGCAGCTGGGGCCTGTAAAGGCATTTGACCCTGGTTGGACATCTCGGCCTGTGAATCAGGAGTCCTGGGTTCCATACTGATTTTACTACTCTGCCTTCTCTCATATCAGCTCTACTGTCTGGGGCTCTGAATAAAAAGGACAGAGAGGGCAGATTTGCATAATAAAAGGATCCTGGTGCTGCTTGTTGGTAGCACATGTGCTTCCTCGACAGCTCCCCAGGTTAGAGGTGTGTGCTAGTCCCCCTGGAGGGCATGTCTCCAGTGTAGTGTTGCAAAACGGAGGCCCAAATCTTCAAATGTATAGTAACTTACCCAGGGCAAGGATTGGGTCCCAGGGCAGCAGAGTGAGAGCCTACCTCTTCTGTTTATATTTTTAAAAGTATAATTTTGGAAAAAGAAATAAGAGAGACAAAGGGAGCGTGGGAAGAGAATGCAGGGCGCTTTTGGGGCTTTAAGGAAGGGAGGGAGAAGAGAAAATATTTTAAAAACAGTTCATATTTAAGTAATTCTCACACCCAATGTGGGGCTCAACCTTATGACCCCGAGATACATTGCATGCTCTACTGACCACACTGGCAAGACACCGCATTATAGTAATAGGAAAATCTTAAGGATACAGATAGAGCTGGAGGGACAAAGACAACATTAGGAGTACACTTGAGAAATCTCTTTGAGGAGGGTTCCATGTGATAGAAGCAAGAAAGGGGACAAAATAGAGTTTGGGATGAGAAAAACAGTAGTGAGAGGGAAGGGAAAGATGGACAGCTGGACATACACTAGAGAGTGTGGGAGCAAGGGAGGTTCCAGTTGTGCCAATTATTTCCTATCTCTCCTCCTGGCCCCGTTTCTGGATTGCTGGCAAACAGCAGAGGGTTGAAAATGTCTCTCCCTCTGCTTCCTGCCAGCCTGGGGAAGGGAGAGGAAGAGAGACAGGCTTCAGGGGTCCCTGTGGAGATCCTGCGAAGCCCCACCCAGATCCCCAGGCCTGACCAGCCCGGGTCGCGCCCTCCCAATCCTTTTCCCGTCAGAGGGTGGGAAACGACAGTTCAGGGAGGGGGTCTAAGAGCCGAAGACATCGTTTCCATCTCTCTGCCTCTTGGGTCCAATCTTTTTCATCTCTTTGCCGTTGCCCTTCTTTGACCCCCCCACCCCTTTCCCCCAGCTTAATTAATTTCTCTCTCTCATCAATCATCCTCGGTGTAATTTTCTCCCTAATCTCCCACCCCCCTTTTTTGTAAGCGCCTCCCAAGGTGGGGCTGGAACTCACTCATCCCGAGAGCAAGAGTCCCATGCTGTACGGACTGAGGCAGCCAGGAACCCCTTCCCCCAAACCATTCCTTATTGATCAAACTCTTGCCCTTCTTCTCCATCTCTTTTCTCTGCTTTCTTTCTACCTGCCTCCCCTTTGCTCTTCTTCTCCCCGGACCTGCTGAGTTTCTCTCTCTCCTCTTGCTTCTGTCTTTTCCCTTTGCTCTCCTCAATGCTGACGGTGCCAGCAGCCGTCGTCACTGCTGGGCTCTGGGGATGGGATGGGATGGGGTGGGATGGGTTTGATTCGAACAGCATGCTAGGCGCTCTACGTACCATGGAGAAGGCACATTCAGTATCCACAGGACTTAATCAATACCATTTCAGACTTGTCCCGGTACTCTGCTTCCCATCAGCGGCCTTTATTCAGGATTACATTTTATTTAGGCGCCAGCCATCCACATATGGCTTGGCGGCAAATGAGCAGGCGGAATATAGTATTGGTAAACTCTGATGTATAGTAATCATGTTCACCTCACAATCTTTGATATTGCTGCTACACACTTATTGCAACCATGGAGGTGGCCGAGCGGCACCGGGCGGCACCGCCTTCTTCGAGCGGAGAGGCGGTACTGGATGGCTTGGTTATTGTTATATAAAAAGATCCATGGCAGAGCAGAGAGCCCAGAGATTATACTGGCGAGGAGAGAGATTGCGAGACACTTGAAAGACCTGCGACACTCGAGACTTGAGACCTCGCTGTGGGAGACCTGGGCTATTCCGGGCGCGAGCGAGTTTTCTTCGCTCGTGTGAGCGCGCCCGGGGTTCGCCGCATTGGCCGGGACTCCGGGCGGTAAGCCTCGGCGCCCCCGGGACGGTTACCTTCTTGGCTCCCTGCTGGCCGGACTGCTTCGCCCCGCGGGCTGTCGCCTTCAATCTGGACGTGATGGGCGCCCTGCGCAAGGAGGGCGAGCCGGGTAGCCTCTTTCGGCTTCGGTGGCTCTGCACTGGGCAGTTGCAGCCCCGACCCCAGAGCTGGTGAGTCACCGCACCCGCCCAGAGTACTCTGTGCCTGAACCACAGATTTCCAACCCTCATCCCATCTCTCAGTCTTCCAAAACCCACGACGACTCAGGCTATGCCCAGCTATCCCATACTTCAGCCTTTGCCTTATCTGTCTTGACGTACCCTCTTGTGGCCTGGAGACCCGGGGTCTTGCCTTTGGGAGAAGTTGGAGAGTGAGGTTCTTGCCTTGGCAGGTTTCCAACTTGCGTCCTTGCTTCAGTCCTAGGGTCTGTGACTCCCTCCTTTAGAGGGCTGGATTTCCCCAGGAAGGGGGACTGGACTCTGCTTAGGCAGGAGGAGAGGAAAAGGACAGAGAGGTTGAAGACACCATGGGATGGAGGGTAGACTCCAGAAATAACTTCCCGTCAGAGCATTGCCATGGGGTGGGAATGAAGACAGTAGGACACTGGAGGCCAGAGAGCTCCCTGCCATTTAATTCTGTGGCTCGAGACCACGGAAGGTTGGAAGAGGACCTGGAGTGGTATGGCAACCTGTACTAGATGGTTTGATGATAGATTGGCAGGAAACAGAGCTCCCAAAGTTGTAGCAGCGGCAGCCCCAGCAGCAGCAGCAGCAGTAGCAGCAGCAGCAGCAGCAGCAGCAGCAGCAAGAGAGAGAGACATCCAGGAGGGATGCTGGCCAGGTTGTTCCCCCTTCCTCCACCTCAGGAAATTTCCAGGTCTAGGAATCTCAGCAGTGGGGAAGCAGGGAGGAGTGAGGGTCAGAGGATAATTCTAGTTATTTTCTAATCAGCTCAGGACTCTGGGAGATGGACAATATGTGTAGTCTGTGTCTGTCATGTTTCCTGTGCTATTGGCTCCAGCTACATGTATGATTTTAAAGAGAGAGACAAGGGGAAGAAAAGCCTCCTTACCCTTCCTGCCAGGGGGCTTTTCTTTTCCTAGGCTGGTGCCTGGTTTTCACACTCTAAGTGTCCACACTGGGATCAATGTCGTCCACTGGGATTGTCTTCCCCGATACTATTGGCTTGGGGGCAGAGGGTAGGACAGGAGCTTATTTCTTCCCCCTGCTTGAGGAGGAGGGGCTGGTTTCCTAATCTTTTTTTTCTTCCATTATCCCTGTACATCAGGAGCATGGTCAGTGGTCCCACAAACTTTGGGAGAGATAGAAAGCAACTGACTTCATCTCTTTTTCAGCCTTCTATCCGCTTCCTACCTCACCCTGTCTCTCCCCCTCCCTCCCTTCTTCCCCCATCTGCCAGAGTTCCAGGACTGAGGCCTTTTAGGGACATGCTGAACTCTCTGAGCTATTTCTGTGCAAATTCTAGGTTATTTTTAATAGCTTGGTCTCTTGTTATTTCCCCTCCTCTCTGGAAGGTGGCCCCTGATTCAGTCTCCCAGAGCCAAGCTCGGGGCCTTCCCTGGAGGAGCCTGACTGCCTAACCCTGCTTTAGCCGCAAGGGGTGCTCTGCCGCCTGGTGGCACGTGAGAGACCAGGTCCTTGCTCAGTCCCTAGCTTTTGAGTTGCAGGTCGCCTTCACCAGCATCCACTTCTGATGGAAAGGCCTCACCTGTTTTGATGTCTTCTTTCACTTTTGCCCTGGAGTGAGAGTCTTTGAAGTCTAACCTTCTTGTCCTGTGGCTTCAGGTTCATTTTATATCTTTCAACTGTAAACGGTTAGTAGTACTACCAGAGGGAGTTGCTGTGGGGTTGAAGAATTCTTAGTATATATAAAACCTTAGAATAAAGTGCAAGGCCCAGAGGAGTGCTAAGTGAAAGTGTGTTACGCTGTTATTCCTGTAGCGTGCCCACAGAGCTAGAGAAGTAGCTTTAGTGCCTTCCTCAAGCCTGGACCCAAAGGCTTGGCTAGATCACCCTGGTTGAGTCAGCTCGGGCCAAGCACCCTCCCCAGAGGCCACCCAGATTGAGAGTCCGGGAGGGCAGGCCCGGGTGAGACCCGGAGTGTGCAGAATTGAGAGGTGTGCGGTAGGCTACCCTTTGCTTCCACTTAGTCAGGCTCCCAGGAGTCCTCTTGCCCCCAACTGCCAACATGTTCTTGCTTTTGAAGCCTGCAGTGGCGGTAGCTGTGGCTCTGTTCCGCCCAGACGCCTGGCGTGGCTGGGACGGATGAAGCCAGAAAAGTGTGTGCTTGGGCAGAGGTGGAGGGACTGGAGAGAGGCTGCGTGTGGGAACTCTTGTTCCAGGAAGGGTGGGCTGGTCCGTTCTCTCCACTGAGTGAGGCTGGCCATACGTGACGCGCGACAGCTTCTTTCCTCCACGTCGTGGACCCCTTCCCTCCCCGCCTCCCCCTTTACTCTGGACACCCTCCTAGGGGAGATGTGAGCACTGGACACTGATATTAGCTTCTCCTGGTGCTTAGCTGTGTGGTGACCTGCTGAGACACTGGTAAGAGACCCCAGTCCTCCAGGAGACGGCTGCCTCTGAGTTTGGAGGTGGGGGATGCTGCGGACTTTGTCTGAAGGTTGGCCATCCCACCTTCCAAGTTTCCTTTTCTGGGTGGGGGTATCCTCCCCTCCCTTTCCTCCTGTTCTTTTTTCGGAGGGCGTTTGTCTCAGCGTTTCTGAGACAGCTAGTCGTCTGGTATGGTGGAAAACGCATGGGTTTTGGAATTAGGGCGGGTGTGGATTTGAATTCCAGCATCCTACTTAATGTGTCTCAGTGAGTTTCCCTCATCCAAAAGACAAGAAAAGAATCCTCACATAGGATTGTCGTGTGCTTAAATGAGAGAAGGTCAGGAGTTGCCTTAGCCCGATATCTGGAGCAGCCGAAATGCTCGCTCACGTCCCTGGCATCTAGCTTAGCCTGACCCGTCGAGGTGCAGAATAATAATATTACGTCCTTGTCTCACAGTGCCGGGCCACAGGCCGAGGCAGATGATAGGTTCTCAGCACATGTTGCTACGAATGCCAAAACGCGCATGCTCCTCTTCCTTGCCTCCCTCCCCACCCGCTCTCCTCTCTCTGGACACTGGCTCTGACGCTGGGATGACAGCTGCTAAGAGACCAGAGCTGTGGGAAGAGTGGCTCCGTGCCTCCCCTCCCCTCAGAACTGGCACAGTGCCCCATCGATGCCTGTCTGCAATATTGCCTTAGACACAATCTCGAGCCTTGTCCCCCAGCAACGGAGAGGGAGGCAAAGAGTGTGGGAGAGAAGCCTTGAGGTTTGCACCCTGCTTACTTCCTGAGTCTTTCCTTCTGCGAAGAGAGATCCTCGTAGTCAGCTGGTGCCAGTCACTCACCTACCCCTTCCCTTCACTCCTGGCCCGGAGATCAGCCCCAGGGGGACCCAGGCAGTGTGCTTCCATTCCCAGCACAGTCCTTCCCTTAGAAGAAGCCTTGGCTGTGATCATGGAAAATTGTCCTGCCAAGAAAGTTGTAGCTGGGAAAGTGTCTGGAGGGGGAGGTAGGAGAGAGGAGAGGGTGGGGGCAGGAGGGTGGGAGGAATGGGGAAAATCATGGATGTGGGGAGGAGAGGGAACCATGGGGAAGGGGATTCAGGGTAAGGGCAGAAAATGGGGGCAAGATTGGGGACAGATGAGAAACTTGCCCTACCTCCATGCCAGCTAGAGTGACTGATAGAATCCCGGGCTGGCAGTGTTGTGGGGGGATGGGGTCTCTGATGGGTCCCTGATGAAGGGTTAGATGGCCCATATCTAGCCCCCTTGCCAGGCCTCTCTGAAGCTGAAGTCCCTGGGCCACCTCTCGTGGTGCCAGTCTGGGCCCCTGTTACTTGGCTCTCGTGCATTCTTGGCATTTCTGGGAGGGTTCCTTAAACTGGACTGGGTTTGAGGGAGGAGGGCAGAGCTTGGGGATGGGGCCAGGAAGTGGGTAGGGAAAGCCTGGTCAGAACAGGTGCTGGGAACAGGCGGCTCTTTCAAACCAGCTACGCTGGCCAGGCCGCTATTTGGCGTGCTAGCGCACATGTGTGTGTGTGCGTGCGTGTCTACGGTGCATGTGGATAGTATGTGCACATGGTCGCTTGCACGGCCGAAGTCGCCAGGTCTGGGGGAAACTGACTCCCGGCCGTCCTCCTAAGTTCTTCTCGACATCCGCTTGGTTCTGAGGGGTCAGGTCTGGGCAGTGCTGGGGAGGCACAGCGCTCTGGCTGCTAACTCTTGCTCCCTGCCCGCTGCAGTAGCCAAGCGGTGGGAGCCTCGCAGGCCCTGGCTCTGCCTGGGCAGCAGGCGACCCACCGGAGTGCTCTTCGCTTGCCCCTAAGCCTGGAAGAGACTGACTGCCAAGCAGAGTGACACATTGACCACGGAGGTGTGGACCCCCCTGCAGGGTCGGGGGGTAAGGCACAGGACGGGGAGGACTCGGCCTCCTCTTCCTCTTCCTCATTCCCACTGTCCCGCTCTCCAGCTGATGCAGAAGGAGAGCAAGGAGAACCAGTGGTTGGGAGTCGTTCGGAGCCAGGGACCCGGGGCAAGATTGTCGTGGAGTACCACTTCTTGTGACTGTATGCAAGGTGGGTGCCAGTGTGCACGTGTTCGTGGTGTGTGCACGCGCACAGGCGTGTTTACAGAACACAGGTGGGCGTGTGTGGTATGATGGCCTGATACCCAGGATCAAAGGTATAAGACGTGCGGAAGCTCTGTCCTCATAAATTTAAAACCATCTAAGCACCATCTGTCCATTTGTGACTCTTACTGAGAACCTTTTAAAAAGCGTCAGGCATTGTGTTGGAAAGCTACTGAGAGAGGAAACGTAAAGACGGAAAAGCCCCGCCCGTGGCTCTCAAGAAGCCTGCCGCAGTGTTCTGAGACTCTCAAGCCTCTGTTTTTCTGTGTCTGTTTCCCTCTGTATCATCATGAACACGTGCAAACACAACTAATAATCTGAGTCACCTGGGGCAGAATATGGTTAATGTTTTTCTTTAATTTTGAAATTTTTATTTATTTGAGAGAGAGAGAGATAGTGAGAGAGAGAGAGCATGAGCAGGGTGGGGGAGCAGTCTCCCCGCTGAGCAGGGAGCCTGGATGCGGACTCCTCCGATCTCACAACCCCGAGGTCATGACCTGAGCCGAAGGCAGACGCTGAACTCCACTGAGCCACCCAGGCGCCAGGATGTGATTAATGTTAGTGAGCGGTACCGTCCCCAGTATGTGAAAGTCCCAAGGAGGCGTGAGAGAAGACTCCTGCCGGGGTAGTGGAGGTAGAGCCTCAGCCAGCCTGTCAAGAAGAAACAATGCTGCTGGAGTGGAGAGGGGAGGAAGTTCCTCACAGGCAAAGTGGTGGCACTTGCAGAGGTCCAGAGACAGGACGAGCTTGGCACGCCGGGACGGGCACATAGGGCGTGCTGCGTGCTGGGGCCTGGGTGCCCGAGCAGACTGTGGAGCAAGGCTTCTTCCTGCCAGCAAGGGAGTGAGTGCAGGCCTGGTGTGTGGATGTTGCTCCGGCCACACCGGGCTGGGTGGTGGTGCTGTGATGTGTGTGGGAAATTGTGTGCTTGCCACACGTCTGCTTGTGGCTGCGTGGCTCCAGCCGTGACCGGCCCACACGGGGATGACCTCAGAATGCTTCTCCTTCGCAGACTCCGCGTCAAGACTCGCACGCAGGCTCGGCAGCGAGTAGACCAGATCCTGAGACCAGGGATGTGATTGGTCGCTGCTTTGTGCTAAGCCAAGACCTGGCCATCCGTGATGAGCTGGATGGTGGGAGTGGAAGCCTCTGTGAGGGGCGCCCTCAGGGCCACGAACAGTTTGGGTTCTGCCAAAGCAGGGCACGGCTGCCGCCTTCTCCCCCGACAGCCACTACCTCCTCTTTGGGGCCCCGGGAACCTATAAGCAACTGGAAGGGTGAGTCACCCTCGGGAGGGAGAAGGGAACCGAAATGTCCTCTACCTCAGAGATGGATTGGGGCAGCACGCGGCCAGCATGCCCACACGTTTCCTCGCCATGTCGCCTTCGGGCATCAAGACGCTTCACCTCATCATGCCAGCCACGCACACAAATGGGGGTGTCCCCTCTCCTTCGAATGTATGGAGTGTTCCCACCATGCTGGCATGAGCCCCCCACACGCACGGTTGTTCCGCCGGGCATTTCGCTCCAACACTTCAGCCCCACCTCATCACCCCATTCCGTCTCCGCACGTCTCGCCGCTGGCTGCGCCTGACACTCGGTGAGTGGGGTGGCGTGCAGCCTGTGGGCCCGGAAGCCGGGCTGGGGAAGGGGTAGAAGTAGGGCTGCAAAGGAGAGGAGGGGCTTCGTTGCCTGTCTCACCGGCATCTGGCCTGAGGGTGGTCCTCGCTCCCTGCCCCAGGCACTAACAGGTCTGTTCCTGCAGGCACCGCCAGGGTGGAGCTCTGTGCGCAGGGCTCAGCGGACCTGGCACACCTGGACACGGGCCCTACGAGGCGGGGGTGAGAAGGGAGCAGGACCTCGCCTCATCCCGGTCCCTGCCAACAGCTACTTTGGTAGGGACTCCCCTCCTGGCCCGGAGCTGCTCTTAACCTCTGCTCCTTTCTCTTGTCCTCCCTCCATGCCCCCACCCTTCTGTCTCTGTCTCTGTCTCTGTCTCTGGCTCTGGCTCTGGCTCTGGCTCTCATGTCTCTTTCTCTCTCTGTCTTCCTGTCTCTGATTCTTATCTCTCTGGTCTCTTTGTCTCTCTCATATTCTTTCTCTCCCTCTCTTCCTCTTCTACCTCCTCCTTCTTGCCTTTTATGTTTGGCTCTGTCTCTCCCCACTCTGTGGCCCCCTCCTCTGGATGTCCCTTCCCTGGTGTCTCCCTCCCACCTCCCCCGGCAGGGTTGCTCAGACCAACATTGATAGCCCAGACCCTGACCAGCTGGTGCACAAAACTTTGGACCCGCTGACTGGCTCCCCTCTGTGACCAGCCGGAGACTTGGCCCTGAATAGCTACTTAGGTTTGGGCTCCCACCATGTCCCCCTGGGCCCTGGGGCTTGGCTTGGCCTCCTCCTCTCCTGCCCTCCTGCCCCTCACCAACACACACCCAGGGAAATACACATAGGGCCCAAATTTCAAAGAAGATGAAGATGCCCCGAGGGGATGGCCTAGGGGCTGTGAGCGGATTCTGCGGAGGAAGAACCAGGTGGGCTGAGACTGTACTGGGAAAGAAGGAGGGTAGAGCTCTAGTGGGACTTTCTTTGAGGATGGATGGTGGGCACATGCCAGAGAAAAGTCTGTCCTTGTTGGTAAGTCCTCTCATTGTCTTGTTTGTAACCCCCTGTGAAGGGGAGAGGAAGCCAGGCCTGAGATGTTTGGGTGAATCGGTTCTCTTTCCCACTCCCCCTTCTCTCCCCACTATCCACACGAAGACTTCTTTCTTTCCCTGCCAGCATGGTGAGTGGGGCAAAGAAGTTGCATTAGATGGGGCTGGAGCCTCCTGGGTATGCAGAGGGAGAGCAGCTCCCTGGGGGTCCTGGGTGGCGCAGTGCCCTCTGTTTCAGCCCAGCTGGCTGGCCTTCCTAGCCACTGCCTTTCTCTCTTCTTCCCCAGTCCCCCGAGGCTGACCTCATCGCACTTCTTGTGCCAAACTCCAGTCTCTGTGTGGGAGGGCTGCCAGGCCTCTGGAGGGGGAGGCAGAGCAGCAGTCCAGCTGTGGTGTGATAATCTTGAGGGCACTCTGTACCTTTTGGCTCCAGACCTGTGAGGAGGCAGGAGTGGGAGGAGCCTGGGCACACCTTGCTCCTGAGTCTTCGGGGAGGGCTCATTGGAAAGTCACCTCGCACCCAGGTTTCTCCATTGACTCGGGAAGGGTCTGGTGCGCGGCAGAGGAGCTGAGCTTTTGTGGCAGGGGCTCCCCGTGCCAAACCACAAGGGTGCTGCTGTGGTCATTCTTACAAAGACAGTGCCAGCCGCCTTTGGTGCCCAAGTGATGCTGTCTGGGGGAGCGCCTGACCTCTGGCTTTATACTCACTGGCTGTGGCTGATCTCAACAATGATGGGCAGGAGAGTGGACACAGGGGAATGGAGCCTGAGGGAGGCCAGCTCTGGCATCTTTCTGGACCCCGTGGCTGGGGAGGGAGCCACACTGACTGCTTCCGTAGCTGGACAGACCTGGTAGTGGGTGCCCCACTTCTTTGAGCGCCAAGAAGAGCTGGGGGTGCCGTGTATGTGTACATGAACCAGGGGGTCACTGGGCTAAAGCCCCTCCGGATCTGTGGCTCTCCTGACTCCATGTTCGGGATCAGCCTGGCTGTCTTGGGGGACATCAACCAAGATGGCTTTGCAGGTGTGACTGGAACTGGGAAGCCTCAGGGGAAGAAGGGGCAGGTGAGGCAGGGATGGGGGAAGTGCCTCAGAGGTCCAGGGGGGAGTCTCTCTGAGGGCTCTTGGGAGAGAGGCAACCTGGGTTGGCATCTGAGCTTTTGCTCATTTACCAGCTTTGTGACTTGGGTCAAGTGTTTCTGAGCTGGTAATATATCTGCAGAGTAGCTAAGAGGCTTAAAATGAGAGTGTAAGGTGCCTGGGACTTAGTAGCCTCAGTAAAATAGAAAACATATTATAATGAATCTGGAGGACTGAGGGAAAGTTGTGGGTCTGGATGACCACACCCCCTCGCCCCCACCCTAGCCTGATTACCTTTTTCCCATACCCACAGATATTGCTGTGGGCTCCCTTTGATGGGGATGGGAAAGTCTTTATCTACCATGGAGCAGCCTGGGGTTGTCATCAAACCTTCCTTAGGTGAGGGGGTTCGTTGGGATGACGGGTGGGGCAGTGGGCGTGGGGGGAGCTCAGGGCACAAAAGCAGAGGGCAGGGGCGGGAGCTGGGGTGGTGGGTGTGCTTTACGGCCCCGGCCCCAGGCAAAGCTGGAAAGAGGCCGCGGCATGGAAGAGCCGCCACTCCCCCGGCGGCTCTGGATGTGATGGAAACCGCTGCCTCTTACCTCTGCTGGCCTCATTTACGTACTTGCAAGTTTCAGCAGCCCTCCTGCAGCCTCCCTATGCCAGCCCAGTTCTTTCCCCAGCCTCGGCAGCCTCCCACGCCGCCCTTTGGCCCCAGGCCAGAATTCCCGCCTCACGGCCCCTGAAGTGAGGCCTTGCCAGTTTCCTGGAGCTTATCACCCGGCAGCCTGGCCCCTGTGCCAGCTGTGGCCACTCTGCCTGGTGAGGACCGGTGCAGGTGTAGACATTTTCAGGTCCACTTTCCCCGGCTCTTCCTTTCTCCGCCCAAATGTGGCCGGGCCCCAAGTGGGGGCAGGCGCTGGAAGTGGTCTCTCAGCCTCTGCCTCGTGCCTAGAGCCAGCCTTGCCCCCTACAGTGTGGACTGGAGGGGCCTGCTTCAAATACATAAACTCAAAAAGAGCCACACAGCCTGCTTGTGGTGATAGGTCCTCCTTTCTTCCCCGCTTCCACCTCAAGCCTTCAGTGGGTTCTCCCAGTGGCAGGCGCATTCCGTATACAGGTTTATTAGAGCAGCTCCTCAGCTCACGGCTCCTCTCTTCTCTCCACATGCCACAGCTCCGGATTAAAAAGTTGGATGGCAGCCAACAGCGGAGGCACAGAGGCCTCCGCCAGTTCCTGGTGACTTTCCTGAGCCAGGCCTGTATTTTTACCCCAAAGCACCAGGCCTCTTTGTGGCAAATGTGTGAAGGAAGCACCAGCACACTGAAAGCCCGTGGACACACCATGTGCCCAGCCGGGGTGGCCTGACCGGCCTCGAGGCCACGTCGTCAGCATGGCTTCTTTCTCCTTTGGATTCTTTCAGCTTGTCCAAACATGCTCACACCTTGGCCTTTGATCTCAACCCTTGGGAAGCCTTATCTCTGTGGCTTCACCTCTCTTCCCCACTCATGCCTTTCTGTGTTCTACTCTTCGTGTCCAGAAAGCAAAGTCCCCAAGTCCTCTCGGAGGATGAGCTGGTATGGTCTCTTGCCGTGCCACCCGGTCCTCAAAGCCTCTTAGATCCTGTCTCTCCCTTTCCCACCCCAGCCGCTTCTCCTCTCCCTCACTCTTGCCCTACTCCTCTCTTCATCTTCCTCAAGCCTGTCGGTTTCTGTAACTGTCCCAAGCCCTTCTGGGGGCCCTGAGATCACTATAATTCATGTTCATTTTCTCTTCTGTGGAGAATGTTAAAGACAAAAGCTAGTCATTAGGTATCTCTGTCCTACCAGACCTCACACTCAAGCAATAGGTTTGGCTGTGGGCTGCCTAAGTCATCTTGGGGCCTGCGCCGGCCAGCTCTGGCACCAGCGATGAAGCAGTGCAGATCCCTGGTTTAGCCTGTATAGCGAGCTGGAAAGATAATCATCACTCAGCCTCACAGCATGCTGTCATAGCTCAAAACTCTCATATGTTACCACATAGCCTTCGGAAGCCCCAAAGCATTATATCATGTAGCCCAGTGTGTCAGTTATCTCAAAGTTCTGTAGTAATAATGGCCTCCATTCACTATAGACATTGTCTGTGGTTTCCCAGCTGATGGGGGTTCTGTTACCTTGGAGATGGGCCTCCCTCCAAGCCCAGCGGGAAGGGCAGCGAAGCTCTCAGGCGGCTCTCCTGGCTCGGAAGCTATGCTCCTTCCTCTCTCAGCACTTCTCCAAACGGGAACTCAAGCCGCTGCTACAAAATGGGAGGCCCTATAAGTCAGCCTGCCGGCCCAACCTCAGCCTTCTTGGCTTGCTCTGTTTTACTGAGGAGGACGTGGCTCAGGGGGTTCAGGGACCAGCTCAGTATCACGCAGCGGATCAGCAAGGTGCAGATCTGAGAGTTGAACCCACGTGCTTGCTTAACCCTTTGGGGATCCTCTCTGCCTGACTGTGCTTCTTTTGGAGACATTAGTCACCTCCTGGGCTCACCCCTTACGAATGACCTCCTCAAATGTCTCCCCCAGATCCACTTCCTGAAGCAAGGCTGTGGTGAAGACAAGATCTGTCAGAGCAATCTGCAGCTGGTCCAAGCTCCGCTTCTGTGCCCGGGTCAGCGACACGGATCTCCAGCCTCTGCCCATGAGGGGGGGCAAGGGGGCAGGTGGTGGGGGCGGAGGGTGGGGGGTGGGAAGGCCAGAGTCCAAGGAAGAAAAGCAAGCTGCCGCAAGGGGGCCAGGCCGAGGGAGGCCGCGCTGAGCCTGCAGGACGGAGGGCGGAGGCTGGTAATTCAGACGATGAGGGCCAGTGCTAGCCGCAGAGGCCTCCTCCTGGCAAGGAGCACACGCCTTCAGCCAAGACAGAGAGTACACTATTGTGCTCACGCCGCACAGCGACTGCTGCCTTCCCAACCCAGGGAGGAGTTATTATTGGCCTTTATGTGGGGGAACGGGGGGCCTAGGAGAACTTAGGTTACTTGCCCGAAAGTGAGTAAGTAGGGGAGCTTTTTGACCGGAACAGCGTCTCCTGGCTCCCCTGGCCTGTTCTCTTGAGTGTGGGAAGACCTGAGGCTTGAATGGTGCAGGGCGATGGGGGGAGCCCGTGGGAGGAGAGACCAGGGAGTGGGGCAGGTGGTGCATGCAATCGGTGGGAGGAGGCAAAAGAGAGAGGTGACAGGCAGGGGAAGGTGCTCAGATTTAGTGTGACTGGGATCTGACTTCCAGGGATGCAGATGGGACGACAGCCCTGTTTGCCCTCCTGAGTGGGCAGCCAGTCATCGGCCTGGAGCTGACGGTCACCAACCTGCCTCGGATCCGGCCCGGCCCCAGGCCGATGGGGACGTGATGCTCCGCGAAGCCCAGCTTCTGTCACCTCCCGCCTCTCTGCACTACTCAGGAGTCCGAGCCCTGACCTCGCGTGAGGGCCTGTGGCAGGGTGTGAAGTGGTCTCGGAGGCCGAACCCAGACTGACTTCTCCTCCTCTCCCCACTGCAGGAGAAGCCGCCTGTCTGTCCAATGAGAATGCTCTCCCATGTCGAGTGTGAGCTGGGGAAACTCTATGAAGAGAGGTGCCCAGGCCGGCATGTCAGCCCTTACTCCCCTGTCCGGTGCCTCTGGGCCCTGGATCGCCCTCCCTCGGCCCCCAGCCTTCCGACTGTGTCGCCTCCACTCTGGCCTAGGTCACCTTACCTCACCCTCGGCACCTCAGGGATCACTATTGAGACCACAGAGCTGGAAGTGGAGCTGCTGTTGGCCACGTGGAGCCTGGTGGGGCCAGGGGGTGGTGAGGGTGGGGCTGCTGGGTTGATGTCCACTTGGATGGGCGCTGCCGCCCTCATCTGAGCCCTTTGGGGTGGCGCCTGTGCCCCATCGCCCACGGTGCTCCTGTCTACACGGCAGGATCAGCAAGCAGGAGCTTCAGCCCATCTCTGTGCGAGCACGTTGTTCTCATTGAGCTGCCGCTGTCCATCACAGGGTAAGCTCTGTCCTAATGACCATGGGCTGCAGCGCGGTGGGCATGGCTCCTCCGGGCCTCCTGGCCTGGGCTCTGCCTCTTGACCCCAATCAGCCAGGCCCCGGCCTCCTCAACCTCTGTTCTGACCCTCCCACGCCAGGGTGGCTATCTCCCCAGCAGCTCTTCTTCTCGGTGTGGCAGCACGGCAGAGCGCCGGCGAAGTCTGAGCCGGGATATAGGCAGCAAGGTCAAGTATGAGGTCACGGTAAGTGTTCTGGGAGGCCCCTGGTCAGGCCCTCCCTTCTTGGCAAATGTAGAGAGGCCAAGGAGACATGTCCCAAGGCTGTGGTTCTTCTTACCCTGTGGTGGCTTGATGGTCCAGTGAGTCTCAGCCCTGTTCACTCCTGACCTTGACTGTGGGCAGGTGTTTGTGTTAGGCCCCTGGGTGACCATTTCCTGGTCATCCCTGCATGGACATCTTACCTGTTGGTCTGGGGCAGGCCCTGAGGGTCCAGGGAGGCTTTTCTGCCAGGGGCTTTAGCTGGGGATGGGGACAGTGGGAGAGGGCTGATGTGTCTCCTTAGAACTCTTGCCCTTGTTTCTGGCTGTGGGGCCTCCCCACTCTTGCAGGAGCATCTCCAGGCCTTCCAGTTTTGGGGTAGGCAGAGAATGATGCCCGGTGGGCTCCAGGATCCCAAGTCTTTGTTGAAACTCTGCTTCCTGAAGCCTTCCCCTCAGCCCTTGTCCCCTCTGTCTCTGCAGATTTAGGCCCATTTAGAAACCGAGGGCCCTCCCTTCACACTCCCTTCTGCCCGCAGGCTCCCCAACCAAGGCCAGTCGCTGAACACGCTGGGCTCTGCCTTCCTCAACATCATCATGTGGCCCCCAGCGAGATTGCCAACGGGAAGTGGCTGCTGTACCATGCGGGTGGAGCTGGAGGCTGCACCGAAGCAGAAGGGGCTGTGCCCCCGAGGCCCAACATCCTCCAACTGGTGAGGCTTAGCAGGCGGTCAGGGGGTTAGACTTTGGGAAGGACGTTGTGGGGGCTGTGGGAGGCTGTGGGGGCCTGGGGGAAGGTGCAGTGGGGAGGAGAGGCCATCTCAGGATTGCCAGGCCGGAGGGACGCCACACTGTGCTCCGCCTCCCTGCACCCAGGATGTGTGGACAGCAGGACAGGAGGCGGCGGGAACTGGGGCAGCCGAGCCAGAGAAGGATCCTTGAGCAGCCGGAGCTCAGCACATCCTGGTGAGCCGGTGGCCTCCGAAGGAGAAGAAGAGAAACATCACTCCTGGTGAGGGCGGGGCCATCGCGGGACAGTCCTAGGGAGGGGCGGGGCTGTTGGTGATGTGTGACAGGATGAGGGACGGAGCTTCCAGGTGCTGGGTGTCCAGGAGGCTGGCCTGAAAGGCTGCCACCGGCTCACCCACCTGGAGCGAGTTGACAAGACCAAGCTTAATACCATAAGCAGCGCTGACACTCCGGTCCCTCTCTGACCACTAAGTATTCACCTGAGAGGCCTGGCCTGTGCAGCCAGCCACCACACAAGTACTTGTTTTATGAAGCTTTGTTAAGTGGATGTATTGAGCCAGTGAGCACGTCAGCTTCTGTGCTCATCCCTTGCAGGACGTGTGGGCAGTGAGTGTGAAGGGGCAGAGTGGGGGGTATTTGGCCTGGTTGCCAGGAGGCAGAAACCCAGGTGTGGAAGGGTAAATAGAAGCAGAGCTTCAGAGAGACTGCTGGCAGGGGGATGTGAACAGTCGGCCAGGCCTGGCGCCGTCTGTCTGGAAGGGAGCTCCACTGTCACACCCTGTCCTCACGGGGCTCCTCAGCTTCCCTGCCCCGGAGGGCATGGCAGGAGGCAACCGAAGGCACGTGGAGGCAGCGTGGCTTGCATTAGCGTCAGTTCCCGGTGATGGGTATTGTCCTGCCTTTCCACGTGACTGATTTTCCCTGAAAGGACTCCCTAATAAGAACTTTGAAATTGATTCTTTTACTTAAAATTGCTTTCAGACAAACTGACTGAGGATTCTTGAGCTGCTCAAAAGGGGCAAAAATAAAAGAGGATTCAAAGAATTCAAATGCTCTCAAAGCCTTGTCCCGGTACACAAAGTGTGGTGACTATAACACAGTTTTTAGGCAAACTGGATCAGGTGGGATTGGGCCAAATGGATGTAGGTCAGACCTGGAAGGAGCAGGACTTAGTCCCTGACCCCCCCAGCAGCTGCTGGGGACTCCCTCCTCCTTCAATGGGTTTGGGCTAGCATAGAGTGCGGCTTTGTCCAACATGGACTTGGATTCAAAGATCTGTTCTTGCAGTCACTTCCCAAACTCTTTGCTAGCTGTAACCTGAGCCAGGGCCCTTGGCCTCTTTTTTTTTTTTTTAAGTGTTTATTTTTAAGTAATTTTGACAATCTAACGCGGGTTTGAACTCACAACCCCAAGATCAAGAGTCTCATGCTCCACTGACTTGAGCCAGCCAGGTGCCTCTCTCTCTCTCTCTCTCTCTCTCTCTCTCTCTCACTCTTTAAAAGTAATTTCTTTGGCCAACATGGGGCTTGAAATCATGACCCCTGATGTCAAGAGTTACATGCTCTACAGACTGAGACAGCTCAGGCACCCTACACCTGGCCTCTTTGAACTTTATTTCCTAGTTTGGAAAAATGATGATAATAATTGGCACCTTGCAGGACAGCTGTAGTACCTTGCAGATAGGAGGTGCTCAGTAAACGGGACCGTTGTTATATAACATAAGCTTCCAACGGGAAAAGCCATCGTTTGAAGTCACTCGGTAAGACCTCCTCCCTGCTCCTCGTGCGGCATTTCTCTAAGGCCAGAGTGACCAGATTTGGGGTAGGCTGCTCTTTGGACCATGGGGTTAGTTTGGGAAGACTTCCTGGAGGAGGCCGAGAAGGCTTGAGGTCGGGTAAGGAAAATGGGAGAGAAGTAAGTGAGGAACTAGGGCAAATAGGGTCCAAGGTGGGAGCTCATGGAGGGATGGGAGGAAGTCTCCGAGCAGATTCTGTGTCTGTGTGAGCACATATGTGAAGGTGCTGGGCCCTGGGAAGATCAGTGGGCTGGGGCCAAGTGGCTCAGGAGTCCGGCCTGTCCTGGTCTCTAGGACTGCAGAATGGGCACTGCCAACTGCCTGGTGTTCAGCTGCCCTCTCTACAGCTTTTTTGATCAAGGCCTGCTGCACGTCTGGGGCCGCTGAACAGCACCTTCTTGAGGTAAGAGCACCGCGGGCAGTGGGGCTTTGGCGGCTCTTCTTCCCCAGCAGTCCCCGCGGACTCACTGGCATACTCTTGGGCCTTCTCCCCTGTCCAAATGCAGCACACTCTTAACCCAAGACAGGCAGAAATGCCTCTGGCGTGGGGCACCATTCCACTTAATTCGGGAGCTGGGGCGGGGGCTGGGGCATTGAGGAGAAGGTTGCCCTTTCGCTCCCTTAGGAGTACTCCGCTGTGAAGTCCCTTGAAGTCATCGTCCGAGCCAATATCACGGTGAAGTCATCCATCAAGAACTTGTTGCTCAGAGACGCTCCACAGTGGTGTGAGCTGGTGGGCCTGGGAAGTCGCGGGGAAGCTCTTCTTTCCTTTCTGCGCTAGCCCTTGTTCTCGAACCCTTCGCCTCCCAGATCCCGGTGATGGTTTACCTGGACCCTGTGGCCGGGTGGCAGAGGGAGTCCCCAGGGTTGGGTCATCCTCCCCTGGCCGTGCTGGCCGGCTGCTGGTGCTGGCGCTGCTGCTAGTGCTGCTGCTGTGGAAGGTGAGGCTGGGGGACGGGGGGCTGCTGGGGCCGGGGCTTCTTCTGTCCCACCCGCTCTCCTTTCTTCCGCCTGTCTGCACGGAACGGCTGTATGTCCCAGGACTCTGTCAGGCTCTGGACGCTTCCGAGAGAAGTCCAGATGCCGATCTTGTCCTCTGGGTTTGACAGTCTAGTGCGGAGAGGCGCAGCCGGTGGTAGTAAGGACCAGGCAGAAGGCACTAGGCAAGAGAGTGCCGTGGGAGTTCAGGTGAGAAAGCTTGAGAGCAGGTGGCTTAGAGGAAGGTGGGGTCATAGACCTGGATGTGGAGATGAGGTGGGGTGCGACCATGAGAGGCAGGGCCATGGAAGGGAAGTGGGGGCTGACTTAACGAGAGTGTGGCAGGGGCAGGCAGGGAAGGCAGAGGAAACTGTGACCTGTAAGAAGACACAACGGCGTGGAGAACAGCCTCCAGGGCGGCCTCTGACTGAACTCAGAGCTTCCACATACCAGGCTCTACATGGAACCGCCTTTGTACGCAGAGTGTAGACAGAATCCCATTGGGTCT
This sequence comes from Ursus maritimus, assembly GCF_017311325.1. Lineage (NCBI taxonomy): Eukaryota > Metazoa > Chordata > Mammalia > Carnivora > Ursidae > Ursus > Ursus maritimus. Next base: position 112,093 of record NW_024424564.1, on the reverse strand, counting down.
GGGTTCTACCTAAAAGCACACAAGTGCACATGTCAGCACAGGCAATCACATCCACCAGCCATCGTCAAACCCTGAACTGCACGCCACGCGCCTGGGTTATGGGGACCAGGTGTGCCTTTGGGGCCCTTCTGGAGACCTGCCAAAACTCCCGGACCAGCTGCAGACCAAGTGCACTGTTTGGCAAATGTGAGTCATCAATGGACCAGGCCCTGGATGAGCATTCACAGCGTTAGGAACCTGGCCGTCTTCAGGGAGGCAACACCTTCGTGAAACTGTTTCAGAATCCCTGCCCCTGCTTTCTTGGAAGGGGGACACAGTAGAAGGTAAGGGTCCCCATCCCTCCTGAGTCTCCCCGTCCCTCCCCTCTTGCTCTCTCCTCCTCCTTGACATCCCAGTGTGGCTTCTTCCCATCGGAGCAGCCAGGAGCTCATCTTTCCCACCAACTATCACCGGGCCCATTTCCGGCAGCTCCTCGGCCGCAGCTGGGGGCCCAGGGACTGTGGGGTAAATGTTGTGTGTGTGCATGTGTGTGTGTGTGTGTGAGTGTGGATGTGTACGTGTGGAGTAGGGCCCCCAGCACTCGACCAGGGTGAAGAAATGAGATTGCACGAGGGTGGTGTGAGTTCTAGGAACGGGTGGGGAGGTAATGATAAGGGTGAGCGTGTAAGGGTGCGTGACACACAGCCTGAGGCATGCGCAGCAGGTGGCCGGGCTCACGCCTCGTATGAGCATAAAGTGAGTGCTGAAGGTGCCATGCATGGCTTGTGGGCATGAGTGTGCAGACGAACGGGCAAGGACATGGCGTGCAGTCTGAGCATGTAGGAGCCTTTGGGTGGTCCTGAGTGTGAGTGTGCAAGTGGGTACATTTCCACCTTGGTATGGAAGGACCAACGTGTTCATGACGTAGGAGGGGTGAGGCCACATTCATGGATGACAGGGCCCTGCGACGCCCAGGAAAGTGCTGTTTGAGTACACGGGAGTGTCTGAGGCCTGAGAGAAGTCATTCCCGACTCACGCAGGGGTCTAGGAAGCCATTTTTGGGGGTCTCAGGATCTCGTTTGTGTTCTGGGCATGCTATTGGGTCTCTTTAAAAAGTTTGGGTGAGGTCAGGTCCTTGCTGTTCCATCTTCAACTCCTCTTCTTTCAGAGCCAAGGGAGATGTCCTTGGCCCCGCACCTTGGCCCCTCCCTGGTCTTCTTCTCTTGCTGTCAGTGAGGACCTGGGGGCTCCAGCATTAACTGTGGCACCTGTGGGGCTGCACACCACAATCGATGCTGTCCGACGCAGCTCCTTTCTGCTGCAATCGGTAATTTCTGTCCACTGATGGTGGATGCAAGGCGCTGTGCTGTGCTGGGCATCTGCTCCAGGGGCCTCAGCCCTAGGCTCCCTGCCATGCTCTGGCCTGGGTCCTTGCAGATGGATTCTTCAAGCGGCGCGGTACGCCCGAGGCCACCGTGCCCCAGTACCACGCAGTGAAGATCCCGCTAAAACCGGCAGTTCAGGAGGAGAAGACAGGCCCATCCTGAGGAACAACTGGGGCAGCCCCGGCGGGAGCCGACGCGCACCCATCCTGGCTGCTGATGGGCCCTGACCAGGCTCCGACGGCATCCCGTGTCAGGCACTGCCTAGCTCCCTGTGTCCCAGCTGGCCATTGGATCCCTCCACCCTTTCCCCAGCGTGGGTCCTGGGGTAAGAGGGTGGAGTGGGTTGCTGGTGTCTCATCAGCATGTTACAGGATCTGCTTCCAGGGACATAGGCATCTCCCCACTCCTCAAGGAGCGCCCCCAAGACTTCCTTAGAATACTGTGAGATGAGGGCAGTAAATCAGAATAGGGTTGTGGGGTAGGGGAGAAGAGGCTGTGATGTCCTGAGCGCAAATGTGGGAGAAAGGACCTTGATCCTCCCCGCTCCCATTCACCACCTGTTACATAGGACCCAAGGACCTGTCCCCCTGAAAGTGCCTTAAGACCAGAGGGATTGGGGAGGATTGTGCTGCTGACTCAGGGCTCTTCCTCCCTGGTTCCCTCCCTCTGACCTTAGTTTGCTGCATCAATCTAGTGGATTTTGCCTATTTATTAAAAATATTTGAGGACAAAACCTCCGCTTCTTTGCTGAGTCCTGCTCCTCCCATCCAGGGTCTCCAGGAGAGGACTGTCTCTTCTGCCCCTCACAGCTCAGGACAAAGGTGGTAGTGGGAGGAGGGCTGGGGGACCAGCAGGGCACATGTATCATGACTTTTGTGACCAGTTCCTGAGGCACATGGGTGGGTCTCAGACCAAGGGGAAGGGGACCTTTACTATGGTAACAAGGGCAGCGACAGGGACGCCCTAGCAGTGGGTGGGCAAAAACTGGGAGACCCAGTCTTGGAATTTTCAGTCAAGGATTGACAGGACATCACTTTCCCTGTGGTCAGGTGAGGAATAGAGCTTCTTCACTTTGGAAGGAAGGAGTGAAGTAGAAGCCGGGGCAGAGACGGGGAAGGAGGAAGAGGGGTGGCGGAACGGCTTCTCTGCCTAGATTCCTCTCAGTAGAAGACAGATTAGCCTGTAGGTGGGATTGCTCTGGCTGGAGGTAGGATCTGTGGGAAGTGTGATTTCACAGCCTTTCCCATGATGTGGGCCCAATTGGCAACCACTTGAAGGGGGGCTGGTGTTCCATTTGGAGTTGAGAGAACTGGGCACTCTCGAGATCCTTCCAGGTCCTCGGTGAGGCAGCAGCCATCCCCAATGTGTTTCCAGGTGGGCTCTAGGACTTGCTGCCACAGGGAAGGCCCAGCTTCCCGGGCTCAGCCACATGCTCCCAGAATAAGAACACTCCTCCCTGGGATAAAAGAATTAGGCACTGTTTTGTTCCATTCCACAACCTTCTCTCTCCCCTCACCTCCGCCTGCTGACCGTGCCGTGGAACCTCTTGGCGAAGCGGGGTTGCTGGTCAGCAGGGGTCAGGAGCAGCACGTCACTCTGCTCCTGACTGTTCTGTAGCCCCTGGCCCCTACCCTCCCACTCAAACGCATGTGAAGAACCTTCCGGGGGTGACTGGTGAGCAATTGTCGTAAGGATGGCCAGAGGGACAGGGCTGAGGGCAGACAGGATGGGGAGCTGGAGAGACAGGAGCAGAATCTCACTGTATACGAGACCTGTCTTACGAGACTCGGACGCATGTACCCCCACCTTATCCTTTGCCCACATCCCAGGAAAACTGCACGTGACTCGTGACTAATGCTGGGGTTCCTTCCGCCCTTCTCTCCTTGCTGAACCCTCTCTAGGTGATCTCACGCACCCCTGTGCCTGCATTTACCAGCTACAAGCTGGTAACTTCCACGCTCCGTGCAGGCTGCATCTTTCTCTGACTTCTCCTGCTGCCTCTGGGTTCCTGCCTGCCTGTCTCAGCGGCACCTCAGACCTAACAAGTCCAAATGGATTTCTCTCATTTCAGCAACTGGCACTTCCTCTACCCTCCCTCTTCCCTCCACCAGTCACTCATGCCAAAACCTGGAACCCATCCTCCAACTCCTTTCCACACCCAGTTCAAATCTTACTGGATTCTATGTCCTTAATATCTCTATCTAGAACCCTTTTTTTTTTCCCCTCCTCCACATCCCGCTTAGTCCGCTCAGATCTCCATCTAAGCATCACTTCCTTAGGTGTCTCTACCTTGCCCCCCAACCGGCCGCGTGTTAGGTGGTTCGTGGGCTTCCACAGCACCCTATCCGGCCACACGGCCCCGGTCATGTTCACTGTTCACCAGCAGGTGGGATGGACAGTGTCTGATGTGTTCACACACCCAATTCCTGTGCTGCGTCTGCTGGCCCGCGCCTGCCCGTCCTGTGGGCTCTGCTCACCGCCGCAGCACTCTCTGGACCTCCTGCAGGACCTCCTTGGGCTCTACGGAGCACAGCACCAGGGTGCTGACCACCACATCCATGCAGCCATCCTCCGCCCTTTCATGTCCTCTCCTGCAGCCACCACAAACTCTCACTGGACCTGCCTGTTCTCAGCCATGCTCTTGGTCAGGAACTCTCGAAGTGGGGGTTGGGTCCGGTGGCACGTGACCCTGCAGCCCGCCGGGCAGAACTGGAAGTTGGCACCGAGCCGCAGCCCAGCTCCAGCAAGGCCACCTTCCCGGAGGCTGCCCTAAGGCCCTTGATTCTGGCCAAGAGCTCCCGCTTCTTCCTCTCCATCTTGCGGTTGCACTGGGCAGTAAGAGCCATAAGTAGGGGGAAGTAGATTTTGCACAGGCCGCGCAGCAGCCCAGCAGAGCCTCAGGTGCAGGGGCAGCGTCAGGAGAGCACCAGCAGCTGCAGGAGGCGGACCAGGGCACCCATGACACAGCGGCTCGGAGCCCTGCTTCCGTTGGGGCTGTAGAGGCACTGGCCTCTTCTTTCTCTCCTTCACCGCGGACAGGAGTCTCTCCCCTGTGATAGGACTTCGTCCCCTGTGTCCTACTTGACAACTTTCTCTTTGACAGGGTGGGGAGGGTGGAATCCTCAGAGGGCAGAGGTCCTACGCCCATTAGGTTCTACGTGGGGTGAAGGAACAGGTGGTGCTAGTGTCCTGAGTTCTGGGGTGCTGTCAGTTGAAGGTGGGTGTGCTGAGCATTTCAGAGAGGAGTGGGAAGGGCGGGAGGGGGACAGGTCTCGATCGCAGCTTCATGGGGCCAAAGGCTGGGAACAGAGCTGACTCATGGGCATGTGCTGGCCTCATTCTGTCCCCGGGGATCTGCTCAGGTTATGCAAGCTGGAAAATCTGGTTGGGTTCCCTTGGCACACCCCCAGGGCTCTGTAAACTGTAACATGCCTTTGCCCCAGTTAGAAGCCAAGCACAGAGATTCAGGGTAAGGCCGGATTGGTCAGAAGGAGGAGGGAGATTGCAGGTCAAAGAAAGGCATTTTCTCAACTGGTGTTTATTATCAATTCTAAGACCGCAGTGCCCCAGCAATAGAAGAAGGGAGAAAAAGGCAACACAGGGAAGAAAAATCAGGAAGCCAGGTCCCAGTGTTAGTCTCACTCATTATAACTGCTGTGTTTCTTTGGGCAAGTCTTTTTACTTTCTGGCTCCAGTTTCTCAACTCTAAGAGTGGAGAGAAGAGAGATTGGATGAGCCTTCCATGGTTTCTAAGGTCTCCTCCTGCTCCTACCTTCTGTGATTTAAGGAGAGTGGGGGAAGACAGGGAGGTTTCCGAGCTGTCCTCACAGTCTCAGGACGGTGCTCCCGAGGCTCGGTACCAGCTGCCACTGAGGCAGAGGAGTCTCAGAACCCAGACTTTGGGGCTCAGGCATCTTAGCAGAAAGTCCCAATTATTAAGCAGTGGTTTCTCTTGGGGAATCTTGGGGAAGCTCATAGACAGTCCACAGGCTGCCCACCAATTGCATAATGGCCAAAGGAAATTTTTAGAGAAAAAGAAAATCAGCAGCTTGACATTATACAAGAGGAAATTACAATAGCCAAAATCTCATGAGTAGCATTTCCCAGAGCCACTGATGTCCTCTGGGGAGGACTGAGTTTAAACAAAGTCCCTGGTTGAGAGGGGTGCTCTGTCAAAAACTGCCTCTGCCTCCAGTCAAACCCACCAGCGGATCTACCTCCGGCCAGTGGGGTCCTTAGAGAAGAGGTCTGGGGGCGCCTGGGTGGCTCAGTATGTTAGCGCCTGCCTTCAGGCTCAGGGTGTGATCCCAGGGTCCTGGGATCGAGCCTCACGGAGCTCTTCCGCTGGGAGCCTGCTTCTGCCTCCCACTCCCCTGCTTGTGTTCCCTCTCTTGCTGGCCCTCTCTGTCAAATAAATAAATAAAATCTTTAAAAAAAAAAAGAGGGAGAGAGAAGAGGTCGGGGACAATTCTAGAGTCAGCAGGGATGAGCTGCTCAGGAAGTGTCTTTTCCCCCAGAGCTGCCCGAGCCAGGGGCAACCCCATGCTACTGCCTCAGGAGAGAGGTGTGGTGACCCCACAGTCAGACACATTCCTTTCTGGGCTTTGCTTGCTGCGACTGTAAAGGAGGCAGCAATTCTCCTCATAGCAGAGGTCCGAGCTTAGGAAGGAAGTGGCAACGATCCAAGCCGGTCAGAAGCGCGTGGGCGCGGAGCGCTGCCTCTGCAGCAGCGAAAGAGTCAGGGGCCGAGCCGACTTGCAGACGAGAGGCTCCTCAGAGCGGGATAGGAAAGGAAGGGTGCTCCCGGCAGAGGAAAAAGCAGGTGTACGGGACAGATGCTGCTTGCCCCTTTCTGGAGTGGGTGAGCAGCTCAGTTTGGTGGGAGGTGAGGTCAGAGAGTAGTCGCTCCTTAGAGAAGGTTTCTTTTGCTTTAAAAGAATCATTAAACTCTGTTTTTGGAAAAAGTAATACATTCGCACGGCACACAATTTAGAGGCAAAGGGATTCAGGAGAAAAGTCTCTCTTCCACTTCTTTAGTCTCTCAGTGCTCAGATCCCTCTCCCGAGGCACTAAACATCACGATCGCAATTCTTGGGCATCTTTCTGAGAGATGGAGATGATCTGCAAAATAGATGATACACCTCACACATGTAGATGCGCACACACGTGTGTCATGTATTCCCCTTCCTTGCACAAAAGGTAGTTGCCTTGTACACACTCCTGAATACCTCGCTTTATTGGGTTTAGCAGAGACTGCCCGAGAGTCTTCCCAAGTGGACTATTTTAATTTACACTTCGCTACCAACATTTCGTGTTATACGACTTTGTATCATATCATCTATCTATCTATCATCTATCTATCTATCTATCTCATCTATCTATCTATCTATCTTATCTATCATCTATCTATCATCTATCTATCATCTATCTATCTATCTATCATCTATCTATCTACCTATCTATCTATCATCTATCTATCATCTATCTATCTATCTATCTATCTATCTATCACTCTATCATCTAGGCTATTTAGCTAGTCTACCTATCTATCATTTCTCTCATTCACTCATTCATATTATTATTGACTCACAGATTTCCTATTTTATTCAATAGGTTGTAGGCCTAATACCCTCTTTATGTACAGTTTTATCGCGTATAATTATGCTGTAAGAAAGCATACATAGTTATGGTGTATGCTGGATGGGTTTTGACAAGGAATACACCTGTGAAACCATTACCACTCAACACCGGAACACGTCTACCAACCATGACAGTTTCCTCACGTCTCTTTGCCATCCAAAGAAGAAGAAGCAGGCTCGATCCATTAAACAATGACTCCCTCCCCCAGTCCCTGAAACCACAAGAGTTATCTTTGTTTTTATGATTCTGACTGCTCTAAGTACCTCCTATAAACGGAATCCTACAGTGTTTGTCTTTTTGTGACTGACTTATTTCACTTAACCTAATGTCCTCAAGGTCATCCATGTTGTAGACATTGAAGAATTTCTTCCTTTTTAGGGCTGAATAATATTTTGTTCTATGTATATACACATTTGGCTTATCCATTCATCTCTCAATGGATGCTTGGGTTGCCTGACGATTTAGTCACTGTGGATAATAGTGCTATAAACGTGCGCTCTACGGGCGCCTGGTGGCACAGTGGTTAAGTGTTGGACTCTTGGTTTCGGCTCCTGGTCTCGAGTCGCGGGCCTCAAACCCACCCACCCTCGGAGTCCGCTCGGATTGTCTCTGCCCCTGCTCGTGTCCTTGCCCATTCTCTCTAAAGTAAATAAACAAATAAATCTTAAACACCCCTCCCCAAACGAGGTTGTACAAATATCTCTTTGAGACCCTGCCAATTCTTTTTGGGTACATTCCCAGGGGAATTGCTGGATTATATGGTAATTTAGGTTTGATTTTTGAGGAACTGCCACACTGTTTTCCACAGCACCATTAAGATTGACGTGGGCTTTGGGATTGAGACAAAAACTCTTGTAAGTTAAAATAGTAATGTAGTTACCTTTAAAATAATTTTACTTTTCCTTTCCATCGGATGACTTTTACTTCTTTTCTCGCATTGGTTTGGCTGGAATTTCAGTGGTCAAGCAGACATCCTTCTCTTACCCATCTCAGAGGAAAAGTGTTTAGTCTACCACCATGGAATGATAGTTGTTCTGGGTATTGACTGATTATGTGAAATATATTTTAGGAAGAATTGACATACCTTTTTGTCCGAAAGTATGTTATGTTTCCCCAATTGTCTTACCTTCTTTTGTCCTGTCAGTAGTATCTTCACGTAGATACCAAACATTTCTTTCTTTCTTTTTTCTTTTTTTTTTTTTAAGATTTTATTTATCTATTTGACAGAGAGAGACAGCCAGCGAGAGAGGAACACAAGCAGGGGAGTGGAGAGGAAGAAGCAGGCTCCCAGCAGAGAGCCTGATGTGGCTCGATCCCAGAACGCCGGGATCACACCCTGAGCCGAAGGCAGACACATTGACTGAGCCACCCAGGCGCCCGATACCAAACATTTCTTAGGCTTATTTCTAGTTACATCACTTTTTTTTGATGAATATAAAAGGAAGTCTTCACTTATATCTCTAACTGGTTTCCATTTGTATATATACATCTCATCATTTTTGTTTCTGTATTAGCTTTGTACCTAGTCATCTTATTAAATGCTCTTATTGTTTATAATTTTCTTTTTATTTGATTCTTTGTTTTTTTTTTAAAGATTTTATTGATTTATTTGACAGAGAGACAGTGAAAGGAACAGAAGCAGGGCGAGTGGGAGAGGGAGAAGCCGGCTTCCTGCTGTGCAGGAGCCCTGACGAGTGGCTTGATCCCCGGACCCCGGGATCATGACTTGAGCCAAAGGCAGACGCTTAACCAACTGAGCCACCCAGGTGCCCTCCTTTTTTTTAAGTGCCAGCATGGGAGCCCAATGAAGGGGCTTGAACTCACGCACCTGTGATCAAAACCTGAGCGGAGACCCTGTGAGATCAAGACCTGAGCTGCGACCAAGAGTCAGATGCTTAACTGACTGAGCCACCCAGGTGCCCCACAGCCGCATCTCTTGAGTCATCTGCTCCGCGATATCTCAATTTACTCACTTTCCATTCACTCTTCCATCCTCTCCAATCCACCACTATAATAAAAACTGTTTTTATCTTATTTGAACATTGCCAGATTCTGCAGCAGCCCTGGCCGAGAACTATGTTAAGGATATAATAGGAAAATATGTTTGTGACCTGCGGGTTTCAGTGGTAAATGTCAGAGTCAACCGACCACTGGCTGGCGAGTGGCCAGGAACGCCTGGCTCGCCCAACAGTGGGAACGCCCAACTCGCTTCAGGGCAGAACACTGCTAAAAGCCTGATTGCTCTTCACAATACCCCACAGGGTCCATAGAAAGATGTTTAAGAATGGGCCCCACTTGCTAAACGTTACATCATCTGATCCCTGACCTTCCCTGTGATGCACCACTACCCCGTGATCTTCCCTGATGTACCACTACTACCCGTGACCTTCCCCCGGATGACACTACTATCCTGTGACTTTGACCGTGATGCACCACTACTACCCCGTGACCTTCCCCGTGATGCACCACTACTACCCTCGCACCTTCACCGTGAGGCACCACTACTATCCCGTGACCTTCCCCGTGATGCACCACTACTATCCCGTGACTTTGACCGTGAGGCACCACTACTACCCCGTGACCTTCACCGTGATGCACCACTATCCCGTGACCTTCACCGTGATGCACCACTACTATCCCGTGACTTTGACCATGATGCACCACTACTATCCCGTGACCTTCCCCGTGATGTACCACTACTACCCCGTGACCTTCCCCGTGATGCACCACTACTATCCTGTGACCTTCACCGTGATGCACTACTACCCTGTGACCTTCACCGTGATGCACCCCTACTACCCCGTGACATTCACCGTGATGCACCACTACTATCCCGTGACCTTCCCGTGATGCACCACTACTACCCCGTGACCTCACCGTGATGCACCACTACTCTCGTGATCTTCACCGTGATGCACCACTACTACCCCGAGCCTTCCCGTGATGCACCACTACTACCCGTGACCTTCCCCGTGATGTACCACTACTACCTGTGACCTTCCCCGTGATGCACCACTACTACCCCGTGACCTTCACCATGAGCCACCACTACTACCCCGTGACCTTCCCCGTGAGGCACCACTACTACCCCGTGACCTTCCCTGTGATGCACCACTACTACCCTGTGACTTTCACCGTGAGGCACCACTACCCTGTGACCTTCCCCGTGATGTACCACTATCCCGATACCTTCCCGTGATGCACTACTACCCCGTGACCTTCCCCGTGATGTACCACTACTATCCCGTGACCTTCCCCGTGATGTACCACTACTATCCCGTGACCTTCACCGTGATGCACCACTACTATCCCGTGACCTTCCCGTGAGCACCACTACTACCCGGATTCCTTCGTGATGCACCACTACTACCCCGTGACTTCCCGTGATGCACCACTATCCCGTGACCTTCCCGTGATGCACCACTACTACCCCGTGACCTTCACCGTGATGCACCACTACTACCCCGTGACCTTCACCGTGATGCACCACTACTACCCCGTGACTTTCACCGTGAGGCACCACTACTATCCTGTGACCTTCACCGTGATGCACCACTACTACCCCGTGACTTCCCCGTGATGCACCAATACTACCCCGTGATTTCCCTGATGCACCACTATCCTGTGACCTTCCCGTGATGCACCACCTAGACCCGTGACTTCCTGATGTACCACTACTACCTCGTGACCTTCCCGTGATGCACCACTATCCCGTGACCTTCCCCGTGATGCACCACTATACCCGTGACCTTCGTGAGGCACCACTACTACCCGTGACCTTCCCTGATGCACCACTATACACTTTCCGTGATGCACCACTATCCGTGACTCCCCGTGATGCACCACTATCCTGTGACCTTCCCTCGTGATGTACCACTACTGCCCCGTGACCTTCCCCGTGATGTACCACTACTACCTCCGACCTTCCCCGTGATGTACCACTACTACCCGTGACCTTCCCCGTGATGCACCAGTCTACTCGTGACCTTCCCTCGATGCACCACTACTACCCGTGACCTTCACTGTGAGGCACCACTACTATCCCGTGACCTTCCCCGTGATGCACCACTACTACCCCGTGACCTTCACCGTGATGCACCACTACTACCCCGTGACCTTCACTGTGAGGCACCACTACTATCCCGTGACCTTCCCCGTGATGCACTACTACTACCCTGTGACCTTCCCGTGAGTACCCTACTACCCGTGACCTTCCCTGTGATGCACCACTACTACCCCATGACCTTCACCGTGAGGCACCACTACTACCCCGTGACCTTCCCCGTGATGCACCACTACCCCGTGACCTTCCCTGTGATGTACCACTACTACCCCGTGACCTTCCCCGTGAGGCACCACTACTACCCCGTGACCTTCCCCGTGAGGCACCACTACTACCCCGTGACCTTCACCGTGATGCACCACTATCCCGTGACCTTCCCCGTGATGCACCACTACTACCCCGTGACCTTCCCCGTGATGCACCACTACTATCCTGTGACCTTCCCCGTGATGCACTACTACCCTGTGACCTTCACCGTGATGCACCACTACTACCCTGTGACATTCACCGTGAGGCACCACTACTATCCCGTGACCTTCACCGTGATGCACCACTACTACCCCGTGACTTTCCCCGTGATGCACCACTACTACCCCGTGACCTTCCCCGTGATGCACCACTACTACCCCGTGACCTTCCCCGTGATGCACCACTACTACCCCGTGACCTTCACCGTGATGCACCACTACTATCCCGTGACTTTCACCGTGAGGCACCACTACTATCCCGTGACCTTCCCCGTGATGCACCACTACTACCCCGTGACCTTCCCCGTGATGCACCACTACTACCCCGTGATCTTCACCGTGATGCACTACTACCCCGTGACCTTCACCGTGATGCACCACTACTACCCCGTGACCTTCCCCGTGATGTACCACTACTACCCCGTGACCTTCCCCGTGATGCACCACTACTATCCTCCGGACCTTCCTGATGCACCACTACTACCCCGTGACCTTCCCGTGATGTACCACTATTACCCTGTGACCTTCCCGTGATGCACCGCTACTACCCAGTGACCTTCCGATGTAACCACTATCCCGTGACCTTCCCCGTGATGCACCACTATCCCGTGACCTTCCCGGGATATACCACTACTACCCCGTGACCTTCCCCGTGATGCACCACTACTACCTGTGACCTTCCCCGTGATGCACCACTACTACCCCGTGACCTTCACCATGAGCCACTACCACACCCCCGTGACTCCCGTGATGCACCACTACTACCCCGTGACTTCCCTTCCCTTGATGCACCACTACTACCCTGTGATCTCACCGCGATGCACCACTACCCCGACCTTCCCCGTGATGTACCACTATCCCGTGACCTTCCCGTGATATACTACCCGTGACCTTCCCGTGATGTACCACTACTATCCCCGTGACTTCACCGTGATGCACCACTACTATCCATGTGACCTTCCCGTGATGCACCACTACTACCCTGACCTTCCCGTGATGCACCACTACTACCCCGTGACCTTCCCCGTGATGCACCACTATCCCAGTGACTTCCTGTGAGGCACCACTACTACCCCATGACCTTCACCGTGATGCACCACTACTACCCTGTGACATTCACCGTGATGCACCACTACTATCCTGTGACCTTCGCCGTGATGCACCACTACTTACCCGTGACCTCCCCGTGATGTACCACTACTACCCCTTGACCTTCCCGTGATGCACCACTACTATCCTGTGACCTTCCCTGTGATGCACCACTACTATCCCGTGACCGTCCCCGTGATGCACCAATACTACCCATGACCTTCCCCATGATGCACCACTACTATCCTCGCGTGACTTCTCTGTGATGCACCACTATCCTCGGACCTTCCCCCGTGATGAACCACCACACTACCCCGTGACCTCCCGTGATGCACCACTATCCCGTGACCTTCCCATGATGCACCACTATCCCGTGACCTTCCCCATGATGCACCACTATCCCGGACCTCCCGTGATGCACCACTATCCTGTGACCTTCCCGTGATGCACCACTACTACCCCGTGATCTTCCCGTGATGTACCACTACTACCCCGTGACCTTCCCCGTGACGCCCACTACTACCTCCCGCATCTTCCCGTGACGCACCAGTACTACCCCGTGACCTTCACTGTGATGCACCACTACTATCCCGTGACCTTCACTGTGATGCACCACTACTATCCCGTGACCTTCCCCGTGATGCACCAGTACTACCCCGTGACCTTCACTGTGATGCACCACTACTACCCCGTGACCTTCCCCGTGATGCACCACTACTATCCCGTGACCTTCACCGTGATGCACCACTACTACCCCGTGACCTTCCCCGTGATGTACCACTACTATCCCGTGACCTTCCCCGTGATGCACCACTACTATCCCGTGACCTTCTCCGTGATGCGCCACTACTACCCCGTGACCTTCACTGTGAGGCACCACTACTATCCCGTGACCTTCCCCGTGATGCACCACTACTACCCTGTGACCTTCCCCGTGATGTACCACTACTACCCCGTGACCTTCCCCGTGATGTACCACTACTACCCCGTGACCTTCCCCGTGATGCACCACTACTACCCCGTGACCTTCCCCGTGATGCACCACTACTACCCCGTGACCTTCCCTGTGATATACCACTACTACCCCGTGCCCGTCCCCGTGAGGCACCACTACTACCCCGTGACCTTCACCGTGATGCACCACTATCCCGTGACCTTCCCCGTGATGCACTACTACCCGTGACCTTCCCTGTGATGCACCACTACTACCCCGTGACCTTCCCCGTGAGGCACCACTACTACCCTGTGACCTTCCCCGTGAGGCACCACTACTACCCCGTGACCTTCCCCGTGATGTACCACTACTATCCCGTGACCTTCCCCGTGATGCACCACTATTCACTAGAATGTAATACGGATCACTCCCTTGATTGTGATTGTTTTTGATTGTTGCCAATAAATACGCGAGGTTGCAGCTGTGCGGGGCGATCGCACTCGCGGCGGTCGTCCCCTGCACCGACGCTCTCTTTCGCAAGCTATCCTGTCTGTGCCTCGTCCTTCTCCTGAATCAACGGGGCCACGGCTGCAGCACTGGGGGCGGTGCCCCGGCAAGATCCAGTAGCTATTCCCTGTTTTTATCTTATTTGACCTCTTACCGTCCTGAGGAACCGTTGACTACTACTTCCTCCTTGGAGTACTATCTCATCTAAGTTGTCCCAACATCACAGCCTTCTTGTTTTTATACTTCTGGCTCTTCCTTCTCAGACTCCTTTCTTAGGTCTTTCTTATCTACTCAACCTCTAGATTTTGTTTCTTTAGGTTTAGCTTTAGGTCTCCCTCTGTCTACATTATATCATTAAGTAACTTCACCCATTTTCATGGGTTTAATTATTCACATATTAATCTCTTTAATGCAGACTTTACTCCTGAGTTTCATTCTGATTTGCATATCCAGTTGCCTACTTGACAAATTCCTCAGCATGTGTCCTGGATGTGTCAATTAATACATCCAAAATGGTATTCCTGAAGTTTCTTTTGCTCGTTCTCACCATCTCAATAAACGGTACCATCAGCTTCTCAATTGCTTAAGCAAAAACCTAGGACTTATTTTATTTCTCCATCTCTTGCTTCCTCCTCCACCCCCTCACCTCTTCTTTCTCTTTCTGCTGCTTCTCTCTTTTTAAACTTTGTACGATGAAAGATTTTGAATACACACAAAAACTGGCAGAGTCACGCGCCCCCGTGTATACATCATCCAGCCTCAACACAACCATCAAGCCATGGTCAGTCCTGCCCCATCCATAGCCTCATCTGCTTTCCCCTTCCACCCTGGGTATTGTTTTGAAGTAAACCCTAGACATGTCTGTTCATCTGTAAATATTTTAATATATTTCTTTAAAAGATACGTAACAAAAAATATAACCAGAATATTATTACACTTAAAAAAGTCTAACACAATTCCTAGGACTCATTTTTTGAGTTTCTTTTTCCCTTACTCCCATATCCAAGCTATCTCCAAGTCGCGCCAGCTCTGCTTCCAGATTTATCTTTATTTCACGCACTTCTAGCACCTCCACGGGCACAGAGCAGGCCCCAACCCTGGTCTGTCTGGCCCATTACAATAGCCTCGTTACTGGTTTCCCCACGGCCACCCCCTACTTAAAATCCTGTAGTGAATTCCTATCACCATTAGCATAAAATCCAAAATCCTTATGGAGGCCCAAAGGCCCTGCAGATCTAGCCTCTGGCCGCTTCACCCCATTCTACGCTCGCCAAGCTTGAGCTATGCAATCTTTCACTTCTCACACTCTCTCCCTTCTCTTTGCTTCGGTGCCTTTGAGCTTGTCATTTTCTTTGCCTACTATGCTCTCTTTCCTTGCAGCAGTCCCCTCCTCTCTCCTGCCTACTTAACTTTTCCTTAACTTTCAGGTCTTAGAGTGAAAGCATCCCTTCCCTTCCCCCATCTAGGTCAAGAACTCTGAGCTCAGTTTGTAATTACTATTTGTTGCTGTTATTATCTGATTAGTTTCTGACAATAAGCTCCATATGAGCAAGGATTATGTCTTTTTTCCTTATCATCATATGTCCAGCACCTAGCGTGGTGCCTGGCAAGTAGTAGACACTGCAAATGAGACAGATAAACTAAAGGGACCCTTTTCCTGCTTCTATTCTTGGTAGGACCTACACCCCTGCCTTACACATGCTTTATAGAACAGATAATGTGTGTCCTCCTTATAAAGGTCAAGGAGTTAATGATATCTTTGGACTCTTCCCGCACAACAGGTAACATCTAAGGAGTGACCGGGTGGGCTTGTCAGAAGCATTTTCCAGCTTGTATTTGATTCGCATCCTGCGCCAGCCAAAGATCCTCTTGGCTGGTCCTGTGTGACCCCCTCCTCCTTCTGGTCTTTGGACCCAGCCAGCCTGCATCAAAAACTCATGTGATCAATAAACAACAAAAAATTTTATCACAATTTATAATTGAAAATTTTTGTCAACATTTTAAAGCCTGCTATTTCCTCTAGTGAATTAACTCTACATTGTCAGAAAGCGTATTTTCCTCTTCATTGCCATATATACTCAGGGCCATTTCTAGTGTCGGTCTCAGAGATGACTCAACACATATTTATTGGATGGATGAATAAAGGTCCATATCACTGATAAAGGGTCCATTTCATTGATAAATATCTGTATCATTGAGGATCTTGTATGCCAACCTAAGGACTTTGGATCTTATCCTATAGGAAATGGGAAGGAGTCATATGGTCTGATGTCTTGTTGGAAGCATCTCTCTGATGACTGGATTTACAGGAAAAAAGACTGGAGCCTGGGAGACCAGCTGAGAGACGATTTGCATTGACATCAGCTGTAGAAACATATTTTTTTAGATATATCTCCTTCGGCAAGGGAAACAAAAGCAAACTTAAACTATCAGGATGACATCAAAATACAAAGCTTTTGCACAGCAAAGGAAACCATCAACAAAACAAAAAGACAACCCACTGAATGGGAGAAGATATTTGCAAATGATATATCTCATAAGGGGTTAATGTCCAAAATACATAAGGAATTTATACAAGTCAATGCAAAAAACAAAAACAAAAACAAAAAAAAACAAAACACAAATAATCCCATTAAAAAGTCAGAAGTTATGAATAGACATTTTCCCAAAGAAGACATCCAGATGGCCAAAAGACACATGAAAAGATGCTTAACATCACTCATCATCAGGGAAATGCAAATCAAAACCACACTGAGATATTATCTCACACCTGTCAGAATGGCTAAATCAGAAACCTAAGGAAAAAGCAAATGTTGGTGAGGATGTGGAGAAAAAGGAACTTTTGTGCACTGTTGGTGGGAATGCAAACTGGTGCGGCCACTGTGGAAAACAGTATGGAAGTTCCTCAAAAAATTAAAAGTAGAACTACCATATGATCCAGTAATTCTACTACTGGGTAGTTACCCAAAGAAAATAAAAACACTAATTCAAATGGTATATATGCCCCTATGTTATTGTAGCATTATTTACAATAGCCAAGATATAGCAGCAACCCAAGTTTCCAAAGATAGATGAATGGATAAAGAGGCTGTGAGATATATATATATATATATATATATATATATATATATATATATATATATATATATATATATATATATATATATATATATATATATATATATATATATATATATATATATATATATATATATATATATATATATATATATATATATATATATATATATATATATATATATATATATATATATATATATATATATATATATATATATATATATATATATATATATATATATATATATATATATATATATATATATACTCTCCCTGGCTGTCTCTCCCTCTGTCAAATAAATAAATAAAATCTTAAAAAAAAACAAGTACTCTTATCATGATAAGCATGGAGTACTGTATAGAATTGTTGAATCACTGTATTGTACACCCGGAACTACTATAACACTGTATATTAATTATATTGGAATTACATAAAAATTAGAAGAGATTAAAAAAGAGAGATGATTTACAACAGTCCAGTGAATGGATAATGAAAAATGGAGCTGTAGTGGGGACAGAGACAAGATTTATATAGGAGGTGGTAAGAAGTAGTATTTTATTTTTCATTTACAAAATTTGGGTAAAATATGCATAATATACATAAATGTTACGATTTAAATCAACTTTAAGTGTATAATTAGCAGCATTCATTTCATTCCCATTATTGTGCAATCATTGCCACCGTCCATCCCCAGAACTTCTTGTTTTTTTCTTTTTAAGATTTTACCCACTTATTTGACCGAGAGAGAGAACACAATCGGGGTGGTGGGCGGAGCAGCAGGCAGAGGGAGAGCAGGGAGCCCAATGCGGGACTTGATCTCAGGACCCCAGGACCACGACCTGAGCCGAAGGCAGACGCTTAACTACAGACGCTTATTTATTTATTTGGGGGGGGGAAGGGGCAGGGAGCTCTCAAGCTGACTCCTCTCTGAGGGCATAGCCCCAGGCTGGGTCAATCTCAGGACCCTGAGATGAGGGCCTGAACTGAAACCAAGAGTCAGACGCATAACTGACTGGGCCACCCAGGCGCCCTGTGAACATTTGTAGTTCTTAACAGGCTGCTCTGAGACTTCTGGCTCTGGTCACTGGAGGCAATTTACCAGAGTAAGGACTTTTTTTTTTTTTTTTTTTTTTTAAGATGGTGAATTTGGTTTTGGCATGCTGGCTTGAAGGTGATATGTCCAATGAGCAGTTAAATATGTGAATCTGGAATTCTGAAGAGCATTTCAGGCTAGAGATAAATACTGGAGACCCATTAGCATAGAGGTTGGCTCCGGTTTGGAACTCTATTCCAGCAACTCTTCCTGTCCTTTCTGATTCAGTTGGATACATTGTAATTCCCCCAAGCCAAGCTCCCGGGAGCCATTCTTCACCCTCCTGTTCTCTCACTCCCGTCCGCATTCAATTCATCACTAAATCTTGCCGGGTACTTCCAAACTCCTTCTCAACACATCTTGAATCTGTCTCTCTCATCCCAACCGCCACTGCTGTAAATTCAGGCCCATGTCATCTGGTTTCTGGACCATGAAAACAGCTGTCCAGTTTTGTCACCTTCAAATCCATTCTCCACACAGTCGCCAAACATGATTTACCTAAAACACAAACATCACCATGCCATGCCCTTATTTAAAAATCTGAATTGTTTCCTCCTTGTCGTCCACAGGATAAAGTCCAAGCTGCTTGCCACGGCAGGAAGGCCTTCTGTGATCAGCCCCTGGCTGACACCTCAGCCTCTTCTCTGAGGTCTTCTCCTTCGCTGACGTGCTTTGACAACCCCAAGGGTGTGCGGCTCCCCTGCTACCCAGCTGTTTCGTGCTGGAGCCTCTGCTGGGCGGGTCCCCTACGCCTCACTTGGCTCACCGCTTCTGTTCGTTAGCTCCACTCAGGCTCTCCTTTGCCCAGAATGGCTTTCCTGCTGCCTCCCCGATTCTGATACTGTCCTGGGCCTCTTTTCCCTCACACTGTATACAGATACTATTGTTGTACGTACCATATGGTGCCAAAAATACCTATTTACGTGTCTGTCTCCTTTAAAAGCCCATTGGCTTATGGAGCACAGGGACTATGTCTTATATGTCCCTATAGCCTCAGCACAGTAATAACCAGTCTTGTTTGCAGAATGAATGAATGCTGTAAAGGAACCAGATGTGTGAGTAGTGAACAAAACACACATAGGAGACTTTTAAAGCAAGTTTTTATTTAAATTCCAGTTAGTTAACATACAGTATAATATTAGTTTCTGGTGTACAACGTAGTAATTCAACACGTATATATAACATCCAGTGCTCATCACAACATACAGGACACTTGTATGTGAAATTCAAAGCAGTATTGCATGTGATTAGTGCAAAATATGCATGGGACAGACTCCAAATTCTGCGGGCTGGAGCGAACTGCGAGGGAACAATTTCTCCTCTTCCCTTGGTGACGTTAGGGCTGTTGTTACTGTGAAATATTTTTTTTTAATTTTGCAAAATGACAATAGTTAGTATTCTAGAAACTTGCTACTCACAGTGTAGTCCCTGGACCAACACTATTGGCTTCATCTGAGTATTTCTTAGAACTGCAGTCTTGGGCCCCATCCCAGACCCGGTGAATCTAAAGCCGCATTTCAACAAGGTCCCCAGGTCATTCCTATGTGTATTCAAGTTTGAGAAGCACTATCTTAAGAAATCACTTTATTGTCTGAAAAGGGGTCTGAAGCCTGTGAGCTCAGGTCCTTAGTCCCTCTCACTCTTCCAGGAAGCAGTGCTGTGCAGGGCTTAGCTGGCTGGACGTTCCAGAGCTTGACCTCAGGGAGGAGTGGTGGCAAAGGACCCGATCTAGCAGCGATGCCCACATAGTCAGGCCTAGAGACCGAGCCCCCACAGGTGGGGTCAAACAGGAGCTGTCTGGGGCCTGAGACCAGGCTTGGGTAAATAGGACCAAACGGAGTCTGGCCACGATTGGGCAGGGAGGTGTGGCAGGAGGACCTGGATGGAAGATCAGGGGCCTGGTCAGTGAGCAATGGTCAGGGCCAGAGGATCAGATGAGCCCATTCCTGGGGTTGGGGCAGGGACTGGGGCTGGGTGCTCAGCTTCCGGAACAGGGCAAAGTGCAGGCTTGGAGTAAGGGTCAGAACGGCGAGTGTAAACAGCTACTGGCTAACCCAGAGCGATGATTTACCTTTTGAAGGCGTGGCTGTGCTAAAGTGTCTTGTTTTATCCTGCAGCCGGCAGACTTTCACCTTCGGTCTCCTGTGCTCATAAGGACAACTAACAGGGAGCCGGAGGGGGTGGGGGGGCAGAGTAGCTGGGGCCCGCCAGCACCCCAGTGTGCTCTTGTTAAATATATATTTGTTGTGTAACTCCTGCGTGTACCCTGTTAGGTTCAAATGTGATGTATTGGTATATCACAGCAAAAATCATGGAAGCCATCAGATACGTGTTAGAATGCACACCGTGATATGTGCTAAGGATCGACACTTGCCCTTTCCTTCTGTCAGGGAACAGAGTTGTGGATGAGAATTTGGACCTTGCACCTGGCCTGGGAGGGCTGAGGGACCAAGTAGAGGTACTGCGGGCTTGGGAAGAAGGCAAGTGTTCCTTAGCTCAGTCCTGTTAGGGTTATAAATTTGAAGGAATAGGGTCAAGATCTTAATATCAGGACAATATATGCCTTTAAAAAAAGATTTTATGCATTTATTTATTAGAGAGAAAGAGACAGAGAGCAAGCAAGTGGGCATATGAGCCGGGGGCAGGGTGAGGAGGGTCAGAGAGAGAGGGAGAGAATCCCAAGCAGATGTCCCCTGAGCATGGAGCCTGATGTGCGGCTCACGACCCTGAGATCATGGCCTGGGTGGAAATCAAGAGCTGGACGCTTAACCGACAGAGCAACCCAGGAGCCCCAGTATATGGTTTCCTAATATGAAACTAGATTTTATGGATTTGGGAGAAAAATTAACCCTCACTAGGATCAGGTATGCTTGCTTTTGAGTAAGGGACAGGCGGGGCTAGGTAGGGAGAGAGAGCTGTGTGATCAGGCTTACAGAAATCCCCAAAATGTGGAGGTGTGGGGAACCCAGAGATAGGGGACAGATCGGACCACCGTGCCCTAGGCGTGCAGGGTGGGTTGTGTGGGGTGGGTGTCTTTATGATCATCACCTGTGACCAAAAAAGAATAACCAGACCCTAAAAAGGAAGTAAGCCATGGAAGGTGTTATCAACAGAGATGTTAAAGGATTTAAGTTCCTTGGTTAGCTTTTTATAAAAGACCAACCCTAAAGGCCCCGCTGGCAACCCTGTCAGAACCCCTCTCACTCTTGAGAGCTCTCTCTGTATCTTTACTTAATAAACTTCTGTCGCTTTACTCACTCTCCGTTGTCGCGAGATTCATTCTTCAGCTCCGTGAGACAAGGACCTCGCTCCCCCGCTTCACTGTGGGTGAATTGTGAGGAAACCGGCTACGGCGCACGTCTGCTTCATTCATGAAACCAGAGGTAATTCGGATCTGGTAAAATCTGGACAGAGGAAATTTTCTGTTAGCATTTGGCTACAATCTGAAGTTTGAACATGGGTAGAGAGAGAGGAAGGGTCCACAAGAAACCTTTCCTCCTGAAGATCTAGGTCTAGAAGGACTCTTGCTTGTATGATACTAGGGAATGATTTATTTAGATAAAGCATCTCTTCTAGGCTTCTTCTGGACTGCTCTGTAACAGCTCCCTCTTAACAGAGGGGTACAGCACCCCATTAGAACACAGGAGATGATTCCCCCCCCCCCCAGAGAGGCAGGAGGCCGTGACCAGGGGCTGAGACGCCGCTGTGGTTGGGAACCACGTACTTCTCACCTCCTTGGGTTGGTGGGGAGGACCCACCACTTTGATCTGCTGAGCTGTAGGCGGCTCTCCTGGCAACAGAGGATTCATAGTTGGTGCGGCTTAGCTGAATTCTCCCTCCCTCCCACTGGGAAGCAAAGAACTCCCCAGCAGCACAGAAAGGAGGAGCCTTAGTACTAGTGGAACCAGGAAAACTACGGGGCCTGGGCCTTGTATCCATGAAGGGCCTCAAGTATAGCCTTCATCTTATTGCCAAATAAGGTCCCATTGTCTTTGTGTTTATTGATTGTATTCAAAGTTTTGGTTGGTAAAGTACATCAATATTTGAGTAACTCTGTTCTGGCATTTCTTTGTTTTTTATTATACCCAGAGCCTGGAAAATGAAGAGGGCTAGTATTCTCTCAGTCTCTGAGTGGCCCTGCCTGCCACATCCAGGTTGTAGATAGAATGTGAAGTCAGTTATGACAATTATAGAAAGTTACTCATGGTTCTATATGTTGTGAAACACTGTGAAAATTGTATTTCCCCCTTGCAACATAGGCACTAAAAACAATGGAAAACCATGAGTGCTAGTCTTAGGGACCAACTTACTAATACCACAAAAGCTGGGGTCTCACTCCTCACTCATCCCAACAGCTCCAGTCCTACCCAGTTCCTGAGGCACTCCCCGTCAGCGCTGGCCCTGGTCTCCCAACATGGCTATTGCATCCCCGCACCCCAAAAACCGTGGTCATGGGGAAACAGAGGGCTCATCCTGAGGTTTTATGACTCTGGGATCTGGCAAAAGGCAGACGTGAAGTCCTTGAAATCTTTTTTGGTTCCGTTGTTTCTTCAGGACCCACTCCCTTCTGAGACCCCAGGGAACTATGAAGGAAATGTGATAAAAACTAAGGACAGGAGGGGCGCCTGGGTGGCACAGCGGTTAAGCGTCTGCCTTCGGCTCAGGGTGTGATCCCAGCGTTATGGGATCGAGCCCCACATCGGGCTCCTCCGCTATGAGCCTGCTTCTTCCTCTCCCACTCCCCCTGCTTGTGTTCCCTCTCTCGCTGGCTGTCTCTCTCTCTGTCAAATAAGTAAAAATAAAATCTTTAAAAAAAAAAAACAAACTAAGGACAGGAGGAAGTGCTTCTGGAATGGTGGAGTAAAGACCTCTGAAAACATGTTTTTCCATGAAAGCAGTAAGAACACTGACAAAAATTGTCAAAATTGAGTGTTTGAGAACTCTAGAAATTAACCAAAGGCTTACAACCCAAGGAGCTTTTTTTTTTTTTTAAGACAAATGGTGGAATCTCGCAAGTACAGTGAGTTTCGTGGTGTTTTAAGTCTCCCTATTCTTACCGTCTCTCCCCAGCTCCACGTAGCCTTGAAACCAGTGGCGTTGGATCCACAGGAACTGCAAAACCCAGGACCCTAGCAGCTACTGGAAGGGGTAGAATGGGCTTGCGCTCCCAAAAGAGCTGTTTTCCAGAGAATTGTCACTCGTTGACTTGTCGGAAAGATGCCTGGGAAAGCCCCATTTACAGGGCTTCTCTTTATGTGTTCGGTGAGGCAATCCCTACCAGTAGGGCATTGGTTAGATAATCAGCGGCAATATTTAAAAATTGCTGCTGCCTGATGTGGCAATCTTATGGGGCAAACAAGGGGCTGGCTAAAATCTTGAAAGGAGAATTTGGGGATGTCTATAATGGGCTTTGAAAATCTCTTATTCTATCCTGAGGGTCTGGAATGCAAGGTAGCGGTACACAGCTGCACATCTCTCACCTCCGGCTGACCTAGGGAATCCATACAAGCAGGAAATGCAGATGAAGTGGGAGTTGTAAACTGCTGGAAAGTCAAAGCCATGCCACAGCACACACACACGCACACACACAGCGCCTCAGCAAAGCGCGGAGATTTAATGGTCAAGGCACTGAAGGAAATCTCCGTTTGATCATTAGCTCCCTGCTAAGTTGGCCAAGCAGAAACTCAGATGGCCACACGTAACAAAGAATATAGACTTCACAGAATTAGTCCAGGAAAGTCACTAAATAAACAACGGTAACAAACGGCAACAACAAAACTCCCCAAGGATGTGGGAATCTGATTTTTAGAGCTGCCACATAATATTATTTAAAATGTCCAATTTTCAACAAAAAATTATGAGACATGCAAAGAAACAGGAGAGTATGGCCCATCTACAAGGAAAAGGAAAAAAAAAAGCAATAAATAGGATTGCTAAGGAGGTCCAGATGTTGGACACATAGTATCCTCTTATAATCTTTCTTATTTTTTAAAAAGATTTAATTTATTTATTTGTCAGAGAGAGAAAGAGAGTGTGTGCGAGAGCACAAGCAGGGAGAGCAGCAGGCAGAGGGAGACGCAGGCTCCTTGCTTGCCAGGAGCCTAATGCAGGACTCGATCCCAGGACCCTGGGATCTTGACCCAAGCCGAAGGCAGAGGCTTAACCGACTGAGCCACCCAGGCACCCCTAATCTCTTTTTAGTTCTGTAAGTTTAGTAGTGATAGCTTCTCTTTCATTCCTGATTTTAATACTTTTATTCTTTTTCTTGGTCAGTCTAGCTGGATGTTTGTCCACTTTGTTGATCTTTTCAAAGACTCAACTTTCTGTTTTGCTGATTTTCTCTATTTTTAAAAATTCCCACTTCATTTATTTCAACTTAATGTCTATTATTGCCTTCACTATAGAGTGAATGCCATATTCCTATAAAATATTTTTCTTGGTCTCCATAATAACTTCTGTTTTAACCTCTATTTTTGCCTGATATTACTAGAGACACCTAACAACAAATACAGGAAGCCAAACCTGGCGGAACTGGAGGCAGAAATAGACAATGAACAGTAATTTCTGGAGACGTCCACATTCCACTTCCAATAATGGACAGGACAGCTAGGAGGAAGATCAACTGAGAAATAGAGCAGATGAACACCACTATAAACCAGCCAACAAGTGCTGGATGTGGAGAAATTAGAACCATTATTTATTGCTGGTCTGAACATAAAAGGGTGCAGTTATTTTGAAAAACTGGCAACTTGTCAAACTACTAAACTTAGAGCTATCATATAACCCAACCATTCCATCCTTAGGGTTATGCCCAAGGGAGTTAAAACCAAATGTCCACACAAAAGCTTGTACATGAAAGCTCATAGCAGAATTATTAATAATAGCCCCAAAGTGTAAACAACCCCATGTCTATAAACTGATGAATGGATAAGTAAAATATGGTATCTCCATATAATGGAATATTACTTGGCAATAAAAAGGGTTGAAGTACTGATGATATGGACAAAACCTGAAAAAATTATGTGGAATGAAAGAAACGAGGCACAAAAAACCCCCCATACTTTGCATGATTCTATAATATAAAATGTCCATAATAGGCAAATCCATAAGAAAAATACCAGATTACTTATTGCCAGAGGCTGGGGGAAAAGGAGAACAGGGAGTGACTGCTTTGGCACCTGCAGTTACTTTCCGAAATGATGAAGATGTTCTAAACTTAGATAGTGGTGATGGTTACACAGCCCTGTGAGTATACTAAGAAACAAACACAGCAAACGCTGAATTGCATATTTTTTTTTAAAAGATTTTATTTATTTATGTGACAGAGAGACAGCCAGTGAGAGAGGGAACACAAGCAGGGGGAGTGGGAGAGGAAGAAGCAGGCTCCCAGCGGAGGAGACCGATGTGGGGCTCGATCCCAGAACGCTGGGATCACGCCCTGAGCCGAAGGCAGACGCTTAACGACTGCGCTACCCAGGCGCCCCGTGAATTGCATATTTTAAATAAATGAATTTTTATAGTCTATAAATTATACTTCAATAAAGCTATAAAAATAATAAAAATAAAACGAGGTCCCTTCTTTGCCTCTCCACATTAAAAAGAAAATAGGAGCAATGATTTCTACTGTGGGATCAGTGGTTCTCAGCGATTTTGTCCCCTGAGGGACATTTGGCTATATCTGAAGACATTTTGTTTGTCACTGTTTTGGGGAAGGGTGCTCCTGGCGTCTAGTGGGTAGAAGCCGGGCATGCTGGGAAACATCCTAGGATGCACAGGACATTCACCAAAGAATTATCTGGCCCCAACCATCAGTAGAGCCAAGGTTGAGATCAAGCCTAGATCAAGCTGTATCAAGACGGAGCGGGTGCACCCCACCTCTCCCCACAAACCCCGAGGTCCTTTGGTGTGATGGCCTCTCCTGTGTTGAGGGCAGTTATAACAACCCATCCTGGGTAACTCACTCTCAAGGCAATGCAAGGATGTGAACCACAGTCCTCTCTCTAGGGGTGTCCTGGGGCAAAGTTTCTGTCTGGTCCTGGCTCCGAGAATAATTGTACTGCCCTGAGTAGCCTGTCTCTGTTTTATCTCTTGGACACCATGAACTCTGGAACTGATCAGGCTTTCCTTTCTCGATTGGCTGCCAAACTGTTTTGGCCAGACTTGTGGCTTCCCCTTAAGAAGGGCATGGGTCTTCCATTTTGGTTTTTAGTTTCGTTCCTGGCTCCATCTTACATCCCTACCTTTCTTTTTCTTTTTTAAAAAATTTCCTTTCTTTCTATTTCTTTCCTTTGTTCCCACATTTAGCTTTTGCCATCTTGTGGTGTTCAGTCTGTCCTGGTGAGGTCTTCACGTTGTGCGACAAGAACCAAGACGGGACATTAACACATGGAAGTAGTGAGTCTCTCTGCAGCTCTGGGGTGGAAGTGGGAGGGAGGAGGCAGATGATCCGCTGGAGTTGTGGTGGTGTTACAGGGGCATAGTGAAGACTGTGGGCAGGGAGCAATGACCATCCCCAAAGGGTTCACTGGTCCATGTTCCAGAAGCCAGGTTCAGTGGTGAGGTCATGAGGAAGTAGGGGACCTCTTAGAGGAGGTCAGCTGTTCCTGGTTGCTGTGTGGGATGCTGTGGCCTCTTGGTGTTGGAAGGAGCTGGGCTTTCAGAGGTCACGTAACCAATGTGGGGACAGAGCTGGTAGGAGAGGGGGCCCCATGATGGGCAGGACTGGGTGGCGCATTAGGGTGTCCTGGACCGGGAGCCAGGGATTTGGCTTCTAGGTTTCAAGTCCCAGTTCCACTCTTGATGGACAAGTGACTTTGTTGTCACATGGTTCCTTAGTTTTCCCATTGTTAGAACACGGGAGTAATGGCTGTTAGGCCTGTCGTGGGGTCGATGTGAGGACGGAATGAGATAATGACAGGAAATTGCTGAAGAGTTCTATTCATTGCTAGGCTGCCAACTTTTTCCTTTTTTTAAACGTTGAGGGACAAAAGTCATCGGGGAACTGTGGTGGCTGTGATTACTGCTGTGCTCGCCGAGTCGTGATCCTTTGGAGCAGGAAATTGCTGTTGCAGAGGCCCTGGGGACGGTGGAGCTGGGAAGCAGGCCTGAGGGAAACGGAGAGACACGGCTGACATGAGGGAATTAATTAAAACTCTCACAAAACCCACGGGGAGAAAGCCTTTGTTAATAATGCCATACATACATCTGGGGGGTTGCAAGTTCCCACTTAGGCTTTTAAAGTGAGAAGTGTCTCGTGGGGTTGGAGAGGCCGGTCCTGGGCCCCCGCCTCTTTCTCTTGGGAACTCTTAGCACCTATGAGATCTTCGCTCACCAGTTTTCCCTACAAAGAGAAAGCTTGCCTCAGGAAGGTCAAGAAGGTCGGGGGTTCAGGGTGAATGGAGTTCCTAGACTTTGTGTTCTTTCATGATCTCTACAGGGAAGCCCTAGTTTCTTGGGTCTAATTGTGATGTCTTCAGTGGCACCTTGAGGTCAGTTTCATCGTCTGACCTTTGTGGGGTTGGCCAACAGTTCATTTTCCTTCTCCTTGGCTCTCCTCATGTCCCCCCATGAACACACCCCCCAGATGCCGCAGCCAACCGATTTCTATTTGCACCTGAATAAACACGTGACCAAGAAAGCCCTCTCCTTGCCCTTGAGGTCTGTGACAGGAGGGCCTCCTGAGTCTTCCGTTCACTGCAAGTGAACACTTGAACACTTTCAAGGTATTTTTCCTTTAGTCCCATACTTTCTCCAATCTTCGTATCCTTTTTCCTTATGGTTTTGAAATTTTACTGTCTTCCCAGGCCAGGGTGGAAATGGATGTAGTAAACTCACCTCTATCTCTCTGATTCATGGGGCACAACGCTGGTTTTGATCCTACACCAGACATTGTGCTACGTGTTTTCAAACACTTTGTTCCTGAATTCTCACAACAACCCCAAGAGGTAAGAATTATCTTTATTTTACAGGTGAGAATATCAAGTCTCTGAGAGGTTCAACAACATGCCCACGGCACTCACCCACTTGTAGGTGGTGAAGCCAGGAATCTTTTTTTTTTTTAAATCTTCTTGACGTAGTTTATTTTTTTATTTTTATTTTTTTATAATAATTTTTTATTATGTTATGTTAGTCACCATACAGTACATCCCTAGTTTTTGATGTAAAGTTCCATGATTCATTAGTTGCGTATAACACCCAGTGCACCATGCAATACGTGCCCTCCTTACTACCCATCACCAGTCTATCCCATTCCCCCACCCCCCTCCCCTCTGAAGCCCTCAGTTTGTTTCCCAGAGTCCATAGTCGCTCATGGTTCATTCCCCCTTCTATTTACCCCCCCTTTCTTCTTCCCTTTCTTCTCCTACTGCTCTTCCTACTTCTTATGTTCCATAAATGAGTGAAACCATATGATAATTGTCTTTCTCTGCTTGACTTATTTCGCTTAGCATAATCTCCTCCAGTGCCGTCCATGTTGCAGCAAATGTTGAGAGATCGTTCTTTTTGATGGCTGAGTAATATTCCATCGTATATATGGACCACAGCTTCTTAATCCAGTCATCTGTTGAAGGGCATCTTGGCTCCTTCCACGATTTAGCTATTGTGGACATTGCTGAAGCCAGGAATCTAACCTGGAAAGTGATCAGTGGCAGGCAGTTGAGGTAGAAAGGGCATGGGATTGGGTCAGAGCTTGGGTTGGAATCCTGGCTGGGTCACTGACTAATGGGCCCTGGAACAAGTCAGACGCATCGCCTCTCTCTCGCCTCAGCGTTGGTATCTGTAAAGAGGTGACCGTCGTGCTTGGCTCACGAGGGGGATGATGGGTGTAGCTGAAGTGGACACTCAGCCCCGTGCTAAGCTCAGGGGCTGCTCAGGCAATGCCATGGTCACAGCTGCACGGTGGGTAGCACCCCTCTGCTGGCGCCCACTGCTCCCCACCTCCTGGGGTTTGAGCCTTCAGGTAACCCCATTCCCTTGAGCAAATGGACACATTGGTCCCTTGTCTTGCGGGCCTCTCCATCGGGCCGCTCACAAATGGCAGATGCCCTCCCTCTGAGTGAGAGAGAGGGAGAAAAACTGAAGTCACAGTCTTTTTGTAATCAGGATCTCTTCAGGCTAGAATTAGTGACTCACTCCTAACTGTGCACAGCCAAAGTGATGGGATGTCACTTTCGAGATTAGGTCACAAAAAGACTGTGACTTCAGTCTTGCTCACTCTCTCTCACTCTCTCCTTTGCTCCCTTCCTTGGAGGTGTGAGCTGCCCTGTGAAGATGTCCACGTGGTCAGGGATTGATGTCCCCAGGCAGTAAGCACCTAAGGCCTGCCAACTGCCCCGTGAGTCAGCTTGGAAGCACACCCTTCTCCCCTGTGGAGCCTTGAGAGAAGGCAGCCCAGTTGACATCTTTTTTTTTTTTTTTTTTAAGATTTTATTTATTTATTTGACAGAGAGAGAGACAGCCAGCGAGAGAGGGAACACAAGCAGGGGGAGTGGGAGAGGAAAACGCAGGCTCCCAGCGGAGGAGCCTGATGTGGGCTCGATCCCATAACGCTGGGATCACGCCCTGAGCCGAAGGCAGATGCTTAATGACTGAGCCACCCAGGCGCCCCAGCCCAGCTGACATCTTAATTACAGTCTTGTGAGAGCCACAGGCACCCAGCTAATTCATACCTGGACTCCTGCCTGCGAAACCATGAGATAACAAATATTTGTTGTTTCAAGCTACTAAGTTTTGAGGTAATACTACATGG
Organism: Ursus maritimus; assembly: GCF_017311325.1. Taxonomy (NCBI): domain Eukaryota; kingdom Metazoa; phylum Chordata; class Mammalia; order Carnivora; family Ursidae; genus Ursus; species Ursus maritimus. The sequence continues at coordinate 82,108 of NW_024424564.1, read as the reverse complement.
AAGACTGTGGGGTGATGTGGTTTCTATGGGAGAACGGGGGGAGATTTCTCAGTGGTGCGTCTGTGCTGGGTCTGGAAGGGTAGACAGGATATGAACTTGAGGAGCAGGCAGATAAAGATTCTCAAGCAGGGGAACAGCTAATTGGAGTTTTCCAGGAATGTGAAATCTGGTTTGGTGGAAATCCCCTCACCTACATCCATAGGTGGATGAAAACATCCTACTTGAGGCAGGAGTGGCTCTTCTCTGTCAACGGTATGTGTCTGCATAGGGCCTGTGGTCTTTGTGCTTGGCTGCTTGCCATCTTGCCCTCGAGTGCTCTGGCATGAGCTTGCCGGCACTAGGGCACCCCCACCTCGGCGGCATCGGGAAAGTTCCTCCCTTGTCTCTGGCCATGTTTCCCCTCTCCTGCCAGTCCTGCCTTTTCTACCAGCTCTGTTCTGTCTCAGTTCGCCTGCTTCCCCATCCACAGGATCCATGTAGAGGCTCAGACGTGGAGTTCTGTGCTGAAGAAGGAACATGGAAGAGGCTACGCTTCTTGGTTGGGGGATGTCCTATTTTGGTCCCCTGGGCTTCTTCTCCTGGGAGAGAAAGGGGCTTATGGTTTGAGCTCTGCCTTTTTATAGGATGTTTGACTCCACCCCCCTCCCCGGTGGCCTCACGTGTCCCTTTGAGCCTTGCACACTGCACTTCAGGGAAGTACAGTTGACCCTTGAACAGGGTGGGTTTGAACTACACGAGTCCTGTAGATTTTTCTTAGTACCGTACTATGAATGTGTTTTCTCTTCCTTACGATTTTCTTAGTAACATTTCCTTTTCTCTAGCTCATTTTATCACGAGCATACAGCATATAATACATATAACATACAAAATAGGTATTAGTTGACTATGTTACTGGTAAGGCTTCTGGTCAACAGTAGGTCATGAGCAGTTATGTTTTTTGGGGGTCAAAAGTTATAAGTGAATTTTTGACTGTGTGTGTGTGGAGGTTGGCACTTCTAACCCCCATGTTGTTCAAGGATTGACTGTATACCCCCGGGTTATTGCACCACTGAAGCACCCTTAGTCCCTCAGGGCCCCACTTGTGGGGCCTTACACCACCGATGACTCCTTTCTTCCTTTAAACTCTTTGGTCCAAACTCAAGGCTCTGCAAAGGGGCAGGTGCCAATTTGAGAAGCTCCTGTTACTGGTGGGGCTTACTCTGGGGACTTCATGGCTCCTCTTCCTATGTGTAGGATGGTCCCTGCACACAAAACTGCATACACATGTATGGAACGTACGTGCACCCCCACGGCACACGTGTTCACAGGCACGTGCATGCACGCAGAGTTGCAATAGACAGGTAGGTAAAACAGGCTGAAAGAGGGCATTAGATGGGGAACCTGCCCTCAGCTCTAGCTCTGTCCCTGGGTGACTGTGGAAAAATTATATCTATCCCTCCTCCATCTTTGTTTCCTCTTCTGTAACATGATGAGAATAGAGCAGATGTCTCCAAGGCATTTTCTTTCTGTGATCTAGATACACACACATTACAGAGACATGTAGGGTAGGCGCTGGGTTTGACAGAGACTGGGTTTGTAGTGTTCGGTTACACTGGCTTTGGGGGCAGAGAGACCGTGTTTGAGTTCTGGCTCTGCTGCTCTCAGGCTGTGTGACCTTGGACAAGACACTTCATCTCTCTCACTCATTCCTCAACTGTAGGCTGGGATTAATGGAAGCGCCTTGTGTCAGGATCTGGGGAGGGGGTTTATGCAATGATGGCATGACCTATAAATGACACATGTTATTACTGGTCTCAGCTCTGCCCTTAATTCGCTGAGTTATCTTGGGTAAACCAAATGAGCTTTCCTAGATCTGCTGGAGAAGGTCATTGAAAAGACGTGACCACCGGTTGACCTGTGAGCTGGGCCGCGGTGATCACAGGCTCCTAGCCCCCCCCCCCCCCCGCCGCTCTTGAAATGTGGGTTCCACTTGCCTTTCCTGCTCCCAGGGGCTGCTCCAAGGACACAGCCTTGAGATAGTGATGTGGTGTTGACAGTAGCTGCCTGGTGTACGTGACTGAACCCACTTAGGGCCTCTTTATAAACTCTTAAGAGCAATGGGCAGGTGCAGGGATCCATTCGTCTTGCTGCCGCACAAGACAAGCCTCGTATGTAAGTTCCCTTTGCTTATTAAAACTGCCACCTACCCACCTGGAGTGGCCTCCTCTTTCTTCAGTCTCTCCCTGCCCTCTGAGTACGGGGGCCGGTTTCAGATTTCACCTGGGACGCTCCCTAGCAGGTTACAAACTGAGAAGATCTCAGTTCCCTCTTCTGCAGGTTGAAATTGGAATAAGTAGAAAATCTTCAAAGCCCTTCGCGTTTACTACCCCCAACACAGCTCCCAGACAGGAGCCGACGTCGAAAATGGCTACTCTGAGATTCGCCACAAGGGGGCAATGCGATCCCATTTTGAACTATGGAATCTGGCGCTCTTTAGGAAAAAAAAAAAATCTGCCTTTTTGGGCTCCTTTTCAGACTTCTCACGCCCCCTGCTGTTTTTATTTGTAACTCTTTTAAATTGGAAACTTGCAGAAATGCTCACCATCATAAATCTGAAAACGACCTAAGTGTCCATAGCTGTGCTTCACTCACAGCTTGGGAAATACTCAGAAACATTCACTACTGATCAAATTACAAAATTAAACTATTAATAAAAACATCTCCAAAGGTGTAAGTAGGCATAAATGACTGAAAATATATTAGACACTTAAAAGTATCAAAATATGTCAAAACAAATTTCATCTTTTTCTTCTAATTTTTTTTTCTTTTTTTAAAAAAAGATTTCATTTATTCGCATGCGGGAGAGGGCACAAGCAGGGGAGAGGAAGAGGGAGAGGGAGAAGCAGACTCCCCGCTGAGCTGGGAGCCCAATGGGGCTCTATTCCAGGACCTGGAGATCACGACCTGAGCCAAAGGCAGATGCTTATCCATCTGAGCCCCCCAGGAACCCCTCTTTTAATATTTCATATATATATTTTTTCCTACTGTATGATCATTGGATCAAAAATATATTAAGGGGCATTTGGGTGACTCAGTTGGTTGAGTGAGTGAGTCTTGATTTCTGCTCAGGTCCTGATCCCATGGGTAGTGAGATGGAGCCCCGCGCCTGGAGCCCTGCTCAGCGGGGAGTCGGCCTGAAGATTTTTCTCCTCCTTCTCCCTCTGCACCTCCCCCCACTCACGTGCACACATCTGCTCTCCGTCAAATGAATAAATCTTAAAATATACATAGATACTAAAAAAAAAAAAAACCCGACATAAAGGAACATAACGAAAACTCCAAGTCTATTCCATTTAGAGCCTATCATTGTTAGTACTTTGGTGTCCATCTATCTGATATATATTTTCTATTGAGAATTTATTTCTTTACCTTGCTTTTATCACTTAATATTTTAAGTGTATTGTTGTATACACCTTTCCTCTACCAATAAATTAACTTTTAAAAACAAACCTTTTTTTTTTTTCTGGTGCAAAAACGTGTTTTTTTTAAAGCACGGGACAGGACCCGTGGGCAGAAAGAGCTACACTAGGGTTGTGAGGAGCAATCGGTTATATACTTCGGAGCTGGGGGAAGGAAAGGAAGTTTCGAAGAGGACTTTCATATGCTAAAGACTCACAGGATCCTGGAGGCCTAGATCTTGTCAAGCTAAGGTTGTTTTTCCCTCTAGCGAAGAATTAACCTAAAGACACTAGGCGTTTTCTGGAGGAATGTCACCCTCGGATTGCCTCAAGTACGTGTCAATGGGCTGCAGGTTATAAGGAAATTTAATTTTATCTACATTTCCTTCTCACCTTTGTTCTCCACATCATTCCCCCCTGAACAATTTCGACCCTTAATTCTTTAAGGCTGCTCAGGGTGGAAGGTCTTCTCTTCTGTAACTTCTTCCTGCTGAATAGGGGTGTAGGGATGTCCCCGCCCATGCATCAACACTGCTCAGCTGGGGACCCTTACACAGGAGCTGCCAAAGGCAGAGGCAGCCAGTCCAACATGTATGAACCTCCTTGAGTAGAAAGGATCGTCGTCAGCTGGAAGTCACGGCAGTGAGGGAGTCTTGGCACCCGGCAGGAGACACCGGAAAAGACAACAAAAGAAGGTTAATATGAGAAGCACGGAGCCTGAGGCAGGGCTTGACCCCAGGACCTTGAGGTCATGACCTGAGCTGAATCAAGAGTCAGCTGCTTAACCAACTGAGCCACCCAGGGGCCCCGAGTGTTTCGTATTTCTACCGCTTTCCGCTTTCCGCAGCAGCTGAGGACAGGTTGAATCCCTGGGCTAGCTGGGGAAGTTCTACCAGAAGTCAGGCCTGTTGCTATTTGCAGCAATTTCTTTTTTTTGAGTATTAGCACTATTTTACAAGAGGATTTTGAAAAAGTGCTTCCCTACTTTCCGGGTGCTGTCAAGCAGAAGCCTCGGACCAATTCTGGGAAGGGGCCGCCGGCTGAGGGCAGTCGTGAGGGCGGCAGGCTGAGCAGCTCGGCAGACAGGCACCGGTCAGGGAGCTAGAACACTTGGTTTCTGAGCCCACACTCGTTCGGGCCTTGCAGGGGGACCCTGGATACATCCCAACCCCTCTGCATTGTGGTCTCTCCGTTGTCCTTGGGTGGGATCCAGACCCCAGGCTTGACCGCAGGGAATTCGGAGGTGCTTAGGCATGGTGAAGCGGCGGGAGAAAACTGCTTCCTTCTTCCTGGACCCAGACAAACCTGCCTTCCCCCTCCTTAGCTTCCCCCGCCTACTTTCCCTCCCTCTCCCCTGGGAATCAGGCTCCTGGGGGGCCAGAGCTCCTGGTGATGTGCCTCCGGGGAGGGGCATCCTGAGGGCCAAGGGGACTCATCTGCGGGTAAAAGCACCCCCTGCCTTCTCTCCATAGCCTGTGATGCCGTGTCTTCTCTTTCTCTCTCTTATTCTCACTCCAGCTCTTCCTCTGCCTCACGGTGGATCTATGTTTCTTCTAGTTTCCTGCCAGCCTTATTTATTCTGTTTGCTCACCCACCTTTCTGCCCATTTTTGCCACCACTTTCTCAAAAGGTAGCTGTTCTACCTGTCCCTGCTCTTGGCTCCTAGAACCCAGTACTCAGTGAATAGAACGACCACCCTGGGGTCTTTCAAGTTCCCAGGCTGGAGGAAGGTCTGCCTTCTCCACTCCCCTGGTTAATCTTTCGGTTCTGAGGGATTTTCTGCGAGGGAATTGCTAGCAGCTCAGGCGCTCACCCATCCTATTCCCGGGAACTGGAATGTTCTTGCAGACTATTTTACGCCTTTCCTGCGGCAGCGGGAGCCTTTGTCTTTGCCGGGGTGGCTTCTGGGGCTGCATGAGCCCCCTCTCAGCTCCTTCCTCCAGCCCGGACTTGAGGACATGGCGGCTGGCAATGGCACAGCAGTAACGGGATTTGTTTTGCTGGGGTTCTCAGGTTTTGGTTCACTTCGGGGCCCACTGTTTTGGGGAGCAGTTTGCATCTACCGGGTCACCTTGCTGGGCAACTCCCTAATGAACCTCCTCGCTGGCGGACTCTGCCCTGCACTCCCCCATGTACTTCTTCCTTCGCCACTTCTCCCTGGTGGAAACCCTCTACACCACAGCTAGCGTGCCTAGGACGCGGCTGACCCCCTTGCCTCCTGCCCCACCGTCTCACCTGCCAGCTGCTTCACCCAGCTGTATTTCTTTGTCGTCTTTGGCATCGCTGAATGCTGTTTGCTTACCGCCATGGCCTATGACCGCTACGCTGCCATCTGTAGGCCACTGCATTCTGCCACCCTGATGAACCGGAGAGCGTGTGCGAGTATGGTGGGGGCCTCCCGCCTCATGGGCATCCTCACGGGTACCACTCACTCCATCTTCATCTTCACTTTGCCCTTCTGTGGTGCCAACACCATCCACCACTTCCTGTGTGATATCCTGCCTGTGCTGAGACTGGCTAGTGCCAGCACCTTCTGGGGTGACGTGGGCAATCTTGCGTCACGACAGCCTTTGTCCTGACCCCCTTCTTACTGATCATAGCCTCCTATGCCTGTATCTTTGTCACCATCCTTGGGGTCGCGACATCGCAGGGACGTCGAAAAGGCTTCTCTACCTGTTCCTCCCACCTGTCTGTGGTCATGCTCTTTTTTGGGACTGGGACCGTTGCCTATATGAGGCCTTGGGCAGGCTCCTCTCAGGACACGGACCAGATACTTGCTCTCTTCTATTTGGTTGTCACTCCGGTGTTCAACCCTTTTGTCTACACTCTGAGGAACAAGGAGGTCACAGGGGCAATGAGACGCCTTATGAAGAGATACCTTTGGAGTCCTTGATTCCGTCGAGTTCTTGGAGATAAGGCCTGATCCTTGGATATTTTCAGAGGAGAGAGAAGCTAGGACCCTGAGACCCCAGGGGTCTGGCCTGCTCTGTGCACCGTGAGAGTGGGATTCCTTGGCCTGCCCAGCTAGAGGGCCCAAGCCACTGACGTCCTGCTCAGAGCTCCGCTTCTGGGAATCTCCTCGTGAGGCCTTGACCTGACTTGTTTGTAGGTGTAGAACTGCAAAAGCATGCACTTGAGGGAAGGTTGAGAGGGAAGACGACTGTGTCCATCTTGTGTGAAGATCGAGCCANTCCTGCTCTGTTCTGAGGCTCAGGGCACCTTCTGGGGCTATGATTCCTGGAGATACCTCTTTCTTCTTCTCCCAGACTCCTCACTGCAAGCCTTTCTTTCTCATATCAGTTGCCTTTGGTACAACAAGAGCTCCTTTACTCCAGGCACGAGGTCTGGTCTGTGTGACTGGATTGGCAGGGAAGGAGCAGGAGTAAGGTCTGGGCTCAGACACTCAGGCACCAAGTCTTGCTTGGTGCTGCTTTAGGTCTGGAAGCGTCTGTCTAGTACATTGCTCCTGATTTAACAGTGGCTATCCTGGGATCCCTGAGACGTTAATATTCAATACTTAGCTTCTTTCTCACCTGCTGCCTGACTTGCTCTTTATTTTCTCCTCTGGTCCTAAGGTAGAAAGGCACATACAATTTCTCTTCCTTGACCAATCAGAAGGTCTGATCTGGCCCCTAAACTCCCAAGATGATGCTTTTGTTTCTTGTAAACTGTCCCCTATTTCTACTTGGAGGCCACATTGGTTTGCTGGCCAGAGAGACCTGGCACCATTTTACTTTTCTTGGGAAGCCAGTTCTTGTTTGTTCATGAATTCTCCTTCAGCAAGAAGCCATAGGAGGGGCCGGTACAAGTGGGGAAATCACTCTCAAGATACAATAAATGGGGGTCTTTAAAGTAGCATTGATTTTCAGTTTATAAAATTAACATTGTTAATTGCAAAGAATTTTTCATTCAGAAGAAAAGAAAATAACTATTACCATTTTGGTGTTAATGTCCTTGGGAAATTATTGCACTCTGGTTTCCCTCTATATATGTATATAAACGTATTTTTAAAAACTGAAAATGGGATTTTACTGTTTAAGTTGTTCTATAACCTTTATTTTTCACTTTATTAAACTATATTGTAGCACTTTACCATATAGGTAGACTTCTAAAGCATGATTTTAATATCCTTATAGTATCAATATATGGATATATACTATAATATTAAGCAACTGCTGATGAGGGAACAGAAGGCAAGCTGAGGACAAAGCAGAAACTGACACCCCGCAACCCCCCCCCCCATGGGGTGTACGTGACATTCCTCAGGCACTCCTGGCTGCCCTAAAGGACAAAGAAACAGTTAACCTATAGACACCACAATCCTGCAAGACTTAAGTCTCCCTCAGTTTACAAATGTCTTAGCAGTTTACAAGAACGAAGCATTTCTATCAATAACCTAGCTTCCGGAAGGGAATGTAGATACAATTAAATGTCCTTATAATCTGCAGCCTCCAGGAAGTGCCCAACTATCTTCATGTTAATGCCTTACTAGAGGGAAAAACAACCTTAACTGGACAATGGCAAGGCCTCTGGTATCCTGTGAATCTTCTTTAACATATGAAAGTATTTTCTCAACCTCCCTTTTTTCCTCACCTCCCCCAACCCCATGGTATATAACAGCCACCCCTCACAACCCGGGCAGCAGCTCTTTCTGCCCACGGGTCCTGTCCCTGTGCTTTAATAAACCACCATTTTGCACCAAAGACGCCTCAAGAATTCTTTCTTGGTCATTGGCTCCGGACTCCACCCCACTGAACCTCACCTATATTCCACAACCTCATCACTGCTCTTATTGGAATTAATCATTTTTGTTATAAATATTGCAGAGAGAGAAATTGTTGCACTTATATCTTTGTATTCTTAGGTCTTTTATGAGCACAAAAGTCTAGAAATAGAATTGCTGACTAAAAACATGACAGTTTTAGAGCTTTTGAAACATATTGCCGAATTGCCTTCCAAAAGAATTTTTATTGTTTTACAGTCCAATTTTCAGGGCAAGGAAGTGGACGAAGGGTTAGGAATGTGTTGGTGTTAGATGGCCTGGGAAAAAGAAAGATGGGAAGGTATGAATATTTAATATTCTTATAGTGCAGAAAAGATCTGATGAGGAAGACAAGAGCCCACTTTCCCTCAGTTGACCAAGGACTGGGTGAGACAGAGGTGGACCGAGGGGCAACATGAGGCATCACACTCAGACCCAAGGATGACTTCCTGGCAGAGCTGGTGTCTGAACAAGATGAGGGGAGAGAACTTTTCCTCCACTGTTCTGAGCAGGAGGATGTGACAAGAGAAGGGAATGATGAAATCGGACTGGCTCAGCCCTAGATGGTTACATGGTTTTCTCACCTGAGACAGTGACATCAGCTCTGGAGGTGGAGGTCCCCTATTTTCAGGGTTCCTGGATAAAATTGTTAGGAAAATACAGAATGCTCTGTTAAATTTGGATTTCAGATAAACAACTAACAATTTTTTAGTATAAGTATGTCACATAAAATATTTGGTCACAGGGATTTAGCACTCTTTTATCTTTCCAGGGAAAGAAATATTCGGGGGATGCCTGGCTGGCTCAGGTGGTGGAGCGTGTGACTCTTGATCTTTGGGTTGTGAGTTTGAGCCCCATGTTGGGTGTAGGGATTACTTAAAAATAAAATCTTTTTTTTTTAAAGAAATATTCGGGACATATTTACATTAAAAATTATTTATTGTTCATCAGAAAGTCAAATTTAACTGGACATCTTGTATTTTCGTTTGTTAAATCTGGCAAATCTATCCCCAGGTGTTATTCAAGCAGGGCCGGAACCGCAACAGGAGATGAGGAGTTAGGGGGCGCCTGGGTGGCTCAGTCATTAAGCGTCTGCCTTCAGATCAGGGCGTGATCCCGGGGTTCCGGGATCCAGCACCGCATCGGGCTCCTCCGCTGGGACCCTGCTTCTTCCTCTCCCACTCCCCCTGCTTGTGTTCCCTCTCTCTCTGGCTGTCTCTGTCAAATAAATAAATAAAATCTTTAAAAAAAAAAAGGAGATGAGGAGTTAGGTAGAAAGCTCTGCTCACCTCCATTCGGAAGAAGGAAGCCTCTTGGGGAAATAGAGTAGTTTCCTGTGATGTGAGCTTTGTTTGACCAGAGCTCTACTCTGAGCACTTGTGTGAACATTGGCCCTCCTGTAAGTGCACAAGAGGATGTAGAATTCTGAAGATGGAGGATCCCATATCTATCCTTGGGAATCAAAGGCATTAAAGAGTAGAATGGGGCCCCTTATTTTATTGGAAAGTCTAGGAGTGGAGAGTAGGGAGCTGGCTGAGGAAGTCTGAGCAGAAGGCTAGGTTATAGATAGCAATATGGCACAGTGCATTAGAGCTTGGCTTTGGTGTGCGGCAGGGGCAAGATCAAATCCTGCCTGCCATTTACTATCTGTAAGACCTTGGGAGATTTCTTTCTTTTCTTTTTCTTTAAGATTTATTTGTTTATTTGAGAGAGAGAGAGAGAGTGAGAGAATGTGAGCGGAGGGAGGGGCAGAGGGAGAGGGAGAGGCCGAGAATCTCGAGGAGAACCCTCACAGAGTGACGAGCCTGACGCAGGGCTCAATCCCATGACCCTGAGATCATGACTTGAGTCTAAACCAAGAGTTGGACGCTCAACTAACTGAGCCACCCAGGTGCCCCGACCTTGAGAGGGTTCTTAACATTTTTATGCCTTAATTTTCCTTATCTGTAAAATAATGATTACAATAGTTTCTTTGCTTCACAGGATTGTTGTAAAAATTAAATGTACCTCTCCCCAGACATTCTTTACTACACAATCATTTAGCAGGATCCGAAATCAACTTGTTTATTTGTTTGTGGTTTCTCTCCCTTCACTAAAATGTGTGTCTCATAAAAGCAGTGATGCTGCCTGTCTTGTTCACTAGTCTATTCCTACTGTCTGGCACATAGTGGACCTTCAGTAAATATTTGTTGACTAAATAAATGAATAAATAAATATGAGAGAACTGCTTAGCACAGTGCATGGCAAATAGTGAACTGTTCACTAATCTATTTTGATCAGTACTGTGATTGCTACTAGTATCATTTCTTATTTCTATGATGACTTTCTTTTTTAAAAATTTATTTGAAAGAGAGAGAGAGCATGAGCGGGGAGAGGGACAGAGGGAGAAAGAGAAGCAGACTTCCCACTGAGCAGGGAGCCTACATGGGGCTCTATCCCAGGAGGGATCATGACCTGAGCCAAAGGCAGATGCCTAACAGACCGAGCCACCCAGGCGCCCCTCTATGATGACTTTCATAGAGGTTTTTAGATATTAAAAATTGGGGACTTTCTCCATTAAAAAGAATTCCCTAAAGTTGCTGGAAAGTCTAAAATGTGTTAGTTGAAAAGAGGTAAGGGGAAGAGGGGTGTGTGCTTTTGAAGAGAGGGGATTTGGAAATTAGGAAATCTTGGTGCAAACTGTGAATGGGGATGGGCCATGGGGGAAGGGTAACAAGTGAGCAACTCTGGGGTGGAGAAAAAAGAACTCGGGTGGTTCACAGAGTTGATGGGAATCCTGGAGAACCCGGCTTAGAAAATGATCAGGAACCGAGAGAAGTTTCGAGCAGAACTGCAGGTGAGGTCGTATCACAAGAGTGGTCTGATTAGGAGGCTGTGGGCACAGACACCACGTCTGGCAGCATGGGGCCCTGCTGACTCTGGGCCCTGGATGGCACTGCTGCCATCAGCAAAGTGAGCTGTAAACTCTCCTCTACTCTGTGCGTCTCTTGCACTCGCTGTAAGGCCTGAAGCACTAGGACTAGCCTGGGTCATAGGCTGGTGTCTTGGCGGCCAGAGTTTAGGGAAGCCAATATTCTGGCCTTATTGGCCTCTGTATAGAAGGGTGGAGAGTTGGCTCCCACAAAGCTCTTAACCACCAACCCAAAGTAAATTGCAAGTTGCTCTCAGCAGTGGTGGTAACTGGGTTAGCTTGGTAAGGGTAAGCCCTTTTGTCAAGTTCACGCCTGGCCTCCTTTCTTGCATCGTGGCCATTTTATTCACAGGCTCGTTATGAATGAACTGGGTGTGATTTGCTGGGAAGGAGGCAGACGAAACTTTTTTGTCTTCAGGATGTGCTTGGGCCCCATCTGAATTTGACACTTTCACTTATTTTTTGAAAAGTTTTTATTTAAACTCCAGTTCGTTAACATACAGTAACACTTCTACTTATCGATGAAGTGCTATTGGGAATACCTAACGTTAGGCTGGGTGGATCAAATGCCACTCAGTCTGTGGAGGGCAATACAGTTTAGGGTCAGTTGGTGTCCACTGGTCAGGTATTCAGTACGTACGGTTGCCTGCAAGACACCCAAGAACAGTTTCAAAAGAAGATATTAATTATTTGTCCCAAAGGGCAAGGTTCTGCTCCCGGATCCGTGATTCACCTCTTGGATTCGCCACAGGTTCCACTGTCCTCAAGACTGAGCATCTTAGGGTCTCCCGGGTAGTTGAGAGGCCCAGATTGAGGAACTGTAGCCTGGGTCAGCTTGAGAACATTTTCTTGCTCTGGCTTTTATGACATCTGACAAGTGCTTTGAAGCAGCACACCCAAATGGGTTGTATGTTGCTTCCAAAATCTATAGAACCGCAGGGGGTCTTTTCCAATGAGAAAAGTGAGGCACTTAAGGAGATGTCTCGACATCCTCCCAAAACCTGCATGAGGTGGCCGGCACCTAAATTGGATAAGATTTATCTCCCAGCCTCTGGTATGAATGTGCCTCTGGCATACCTGCCATTTGCTTCTCTCCGGGTGCTGAGTGCAGTCTTATCAATGTAAGGGGCCGTGTGGTGTCCTCAGTGAGACGGTGATGATACCTGTGGATTCTGTGCACAGTGAGCTAGCCAGCTCAGCTGGTGTAACTCTGGGCAAGACAAGAAAGAACTTCTGTACCTTCCAGGAGCATGCCTACCGATTCTGGAGGTTTCCCACTTACAATATAGGGAAAAATGCACTTTTTTTTTTTTTAAAGATTTTATTTATTTATTTGACAGAGATAGAGACAGCCAGTGAGAGAGGGAACACAAGCAGGGGGAGTGGGAGAGGAAGAAGCAGGCTCCTAGTGGAGGAGCCTGATGTGGGGCTCAATCCCAGAACGCCGGTATCATGCCCTGAGCTGAAGGCAGACGCTTAACAACTGTGCCACCCAGGCACCCCGAAAAATGCACTTGTGTTCCCTCTCTCGCTGGCTGTCTTTCTCTCTGTCAAATAAATAAATAAAATCTTAAAAAAAAAGCTATAATTCATCAAGAGGAAGGGATAGATTTTTGCATGGAAAAATGGCCCTTGGAATACTAGATTATCTCTGACAGATAGTATTTCCCAAATACTACTGCAGCAATATCTCCCACCCCACCTACACTTCTTCAGGATGACCTTGCCACTCCCCTATATTAAGAGGTGGAGTCTCATTCTCCCTACCCTTAAACGAGCTGGCCTTAGCTCAGACCCACTTGTAAACAACGGAATGTGGTGGAAATGACGCTGTGTGACTTCCAGGGTTAGGTCAGAAGAAGCCTTACAGCTTCTGGGTTGGCTCTTTGCTTGGTCTTTGGATGTTTCCTCTTGAGATACTCACCCTTGGAACCCAGCTGCTGTGCTATGAGAAGGCCAAGCCACACATGTGTAGGTGTTCTGGCCAACAAACCCAGTCATTGCAGGCAGCCAACATGTGAATGAAGAAAATGTTGGGTGATTCTGCTCCCTGCTGTTCAAGTTACTTCTAGTTCTAGAGTCCCTCAGTGGATGACATAGACGTTGTGGAGCAGAGACAAGCCATCCTGGTTGTGCCCTAAATTCCTGACCTGCAGAAATTACGAGCATAATGAAATGACTGTTGTTTCATGCCACTAGATTGGGGTGGTTTGGTATGCAGCCATGGTGACTCGAACACCACCGGATTAATGAAGCGGAGTGAATCATACGAGCGCATCGGAAAGAATTTTAGATTTCTTGATGATTACACATCAAATACTGACCTCAAAGAAGAAAAGATAACATTGAATATGCAGCTATAATGAGAACCTCAAACTGGCTAACAAGTGAAGTCTGTTCAAAGGCTACGTAAGATAATTCATTGCCCAAGAAAAAACTTGGGAGTATTGTGAAAATTTACAGCTAATAGATAAAAGAAACTTGATAGAGGTTTGGCCAAATTTGACAACAATCCTGAAAATGTACATAAAAGTACCAATAATGAGCTGTGAAGTTGAAAGAAACTTTCTAAACTCTCCATAAAAGAGCGACAAACTTTAGTCAACCATGCTAGGGGAGAGACGAATCATCTTTCCAATCCCTGTGTGGAAAGTGCGTTACAGAATCACTGTCATACGAATACGAAGGCAACGAAAAGGTACACAGCAGAAAAGGTAGGAAGAAAAGAATTACAGAGGTGATTAGGTAGTTAGTTAACAAAAGCATACTATTTTTCTGGATATGACGTTTGTGGCATTGACTAGTTCAAAAAAGTTCTAATCGTTATAAGTTTTTTTTTCATTTTGAATAGACATTTGTACTTAATTTTATTTTAGTATTTTTGTTTTAGTTTATTAAATAGGGCCATCTCAAATTATATAAGCTTTAGGTCCCACAAAACTGGGATCTGTCCCTTAGCCTATCACATAGGGTTTATATGGCAATTAAGTAAGACGATTACGAGTCAGGGGGTTAGTATCATGCTACTGTATGAGTACGGTATGTACTCAAACAATATTAGCTATTTTTATTTCTATTCATTCTGCCTCAACTGCCTTTCTGTGCCTCCTGCTTAGGCTCTAATCACTTCCTTTATGCCTCAAACTTGTACCAGCTCACTCACCCTTCTTTTCAATGGGGAGAGTGCTGGAATCGCCTGGATTCCAGTTACAGCAGTGGGATTTGTAAATGGTAGACATTTGTCTTGTTTTTTGTCTTTCCAGCATCTTCTAAACACCTCTCTACTGTTTGGGAAGTTTCCTGTCTTATAAGTCCCCTCTTTCCAAAGCAGTAGCCAGAAAACTTGCATTCCCAGCTCCCTTTGCAGCTAGGGTGCTGGCATGTGACTGGGGTTCTGTGGGTAAGTCAGACATTGCTTTGGAGCTGAGCAATGGCGCAGAGGGATGCAGAGTTTATGGGCTGGAGAGTGTGTGGAGAAAGCATCTGGCTTTTGGAGGCAGCGGTGGCAGAGCTCTGATGTCTGGTCCTGGGGGTCATCAGTACACCCTGGGCAGTGTCGGGTGAACTGAGTGCTGGTGTCAGTGGTGTGGATGCTGGAGCAGCCTCGTGGGCTGTTGAGTTTCATCCCTGACGTGTAGCTGGGACCCTGGCTCTCTGTCTCCCTTGGAGACTGCATGGCTAAGTCTTCTTTGATTAATTCTTCCCTGCTTAAGGTGATCAGAGCCAGATCTGCTGTTTGCAAGTGGACGCCCTGATTAAGAAACTGGTTCGTGGTCCCTGGGTCTCTTTTTTCTGCCACTATTATGTATTCCTCACATCATAGCTAGAATGATCTTTTAAACACTCAAATCCCATCTTGTCACTCAGGATGAGTCCCCACATTCATAAGTGACCCCCATCATCCTTCATGCTCTGTCCTGGGTGGACTGGGAGCACATCTGTCACTCTGCTCTGTAGGTTTTCCACAAAATGAGGGGCTTTCTTATTCCCTTCCCAGAAGGGAATAGGGTAGAAACATCTCTTGCTTTCTCTCACCTTCTCTCACTTCCTGGGAGGAGGAGAACTTACTGGTGATACCAGAGAAAGCATATTGCCCACGCCTGGCCTAAGCCCTCTTTGGCTTGCTTTCTCAGGCTGGCCTGACTTAGGCTGTACACACTCTTTCCCCCTTCAGGTGGCGAGGTTGGGGCTGGGCTTGCTTGGAGTGACCTGTAATTTGTACAGATTTTCTGCCTATAACTGGGGGTGGGGGTGGTGGTGGTGGTAAATGTGGGGAGTAGAAAGCTCATTTTGACTTTGGGTTCAAGCCATATCATCCAATTCAGTAATAAAGCTGATCTTCTGCTCCCTCTCTATTACCAATATATTTTCTTAGTTGGTAGAGAACCCAAAAGGGAGAGAGGTTAACTGGTTAACTGAACCTCTTCACACCCCAGCAATTTTGGTCACCCTTATCTCTCCCTCCTCTTTCGTCACTTCCTTGTTGCTTACTGTACTCAATTGTAAAGGATGCCTTGCAGTTTCTAGATTGTGGCATGCTCTTTACCACCTATGGGCCTCTGTACATTCTCTTCCCTTTCTTACCTATTTCCCCGGACAACTTCTTGTTATTCAGACTTCAGGTATGGTACCCTGTCCTCCCTGAAGCCTTCTTCATCTCTCTCAGACTGGGTTCAGGACCTCTTCTTTGCTCCTCACCATCTGTCTTGCTGCTATCTTTGGTACACATCTCATATAAAATCATGATTGTAATTGGCTGTTAATTGGCCTGCCTCCCCCATTAGGTTGTGTTTTATTCTCCTCTGCCCCAAATTCCTGGCACACAGCTTAAAATGGTATTTTCTTTTTTAAAAATTTTATTTATATATTTATTTTTAAAAGGTTTTATTTATTTATTTGAGAGAGAGAGATGGAGAAAGCATGAGTGGTGGGAGGGGCAGAGGGAGAGGGACAAGCAGACTCCCCCCTGAGCAGGGAGCCCAACGCAATGTAGGGCTCCATCCTATGACCCCGAGATCATAGACCTGAGCTGAAGTCAGACGCTCAACTGACTGAGCCACCCAGGTGCCCGTTGACATGGTATTTTCTGGATGAAAAACTTGGTCTTCCTAAAGGTGCATCGTGGCACATTGTAGGGCCACTCATATTGCAAATGTTCCGTGAGAGAATGACCCTCTAAGCCCTTAGTTTCTGCATGTGTGAGGTCTTGGAATAGACAGAGCTCCCTGGCCTGATGCATCTGGCTATAAACAGCTTGCCTGGGACACCTCAGGGGGAAGCCCAAAAGGAGTGGGACTTGGTAATGCACGCTGAGATTCCTGCAGTTACTGAGAAAAATGAGCCATAGCCACTGCTTGGCTTCAGTAGGCTGAGGGTCGCCCAGGAGGGGCTCTGCGACCTTCACATCTACTCCAGCATGCAGCTCCCAAGGGTCCTGCTGCCCCCTGTGGACGAGGGGCCCATGGAGCTGTCAAGGAGTTGGGCTTTCATGTGCTCAAGGAGTACAGAGAGCAGCCCAGGGGTCGCCCTCATGAGGGCGGGGAGTCTAGGGGTCTTCTGAGAGGTCAGCTGTCCCTAGTGGTCCTGAATATCTGTCTTCACATATATCCAGTACTTTTGTGTGTTACCTGCTGGCCCCACCGTGGTATCGAAGCTGGCCTCACGGTGGCCGCTCTACCAGTGCACGTGCATTCTGTGCCTTAGAGCTCCAATAGGGCTCTATTGAAATACTTGACTTGAAAAAGTATGATTGGATATGAAATCCTTTTTCATTATTACAAAAATTTTTAAAATTACCATTTGTCCGTGAAAGAAAAGGAAGAGCTACTAAATATAAATATGTACTTGCATGTAATTCCAATTATGGCAAAATTTTGAATGACTTTTTTTTTTTAAAAGATTTTTATTATTTATTTATTTGACAGAGAGAGGGGGAACATCAGCAGGGCGGAGCTACAGTGAGAGAAGCAGGCTCCCTGATGTGGGGCTCGATCTCAGGATGCTGGGATCATGAGCTGAGCCAAAGCAGTTGCTTAATGACTGAGACGCCCAGGTTTCTCAGAATTTTGAATGACTTTGAAAAAGTTTTCCAGTTTTTTTCTTTTTTTTTTGATTTTTTATTATATTATGTTAGTCACCATTCAGTACATCCCCGGTTTCCGATGTAAGGCTCGATGATTCATTAGTTGTGTATAACACCCAGTGCACCATGCAATACGTGCCCTCCTTACTACCCATCACCGGTCTATCCCATTCATCCACCCCCTCCCCTCTGAGGCCCTCAGTTTGTTTCTCAGAGTCCATAGTCTCTCATGTTTCATTCCCCCTTCTGATTACCCCCCCCTTTCTTTATCCCTTTCTTCCCCTACCGATCATCCTAGTTCTTATGTTCCATAGATGAGAGAAATCACATGATAGTTGTCTTTCTCTGCTTGACTTATTTCACTTAGCATTATCTCCTCCAGTGCCATCCATGTTGCAGCAAATGTTGAGAACTCGTTCTTTCTGATAGCTGAGTAATATTCCATTGCATATATGGACACCATCTTCTTAATCCAGTCAACTGTTGAAGGGCATCTCGGCTCCTTCCACGATTTAGCTATTGTGGACAATGCTGCTATGAACATTGGGGTGCATATGGCCCTTCTCTTCACTACGTCTGTATCTTTGGGGTAAACACCCAGTAGTGCAATGGCTGGGTCATAGGGTAGCTCAATTTTTAACTTTTTAAGGGACCTCCACACTGTTTTCCAGAGTGGCTATACCAACTTGCATTCCCACCAACAATGTAGGAGGGATCCCCTTTCTCCACATCCTTTCCAGCAATTGTTGTTTCTTGCCATGTCTATTTTTGCCATTCTAACTGGCGTAAGGTGGTATCTCAGTGTGGTTTTGATTTGAATTTCCTTGATGGCTAATGATTTTGAACATTTTTTCATGTGTCTGTTAGCCCTTTGTATGTCTTCATTGGAAAAGTGTCTGTTCATATCTTCTGCCCATTTTTTGATTTGTTTATTTGTTTCTCGTGTATTGAGTTTGAGAAGTTCTTTGTAGATCTTGGATACCAGTCCTTTATCTGTAGTGTCATTTGCAAATATATTCTCCCATTCCGTGGGCTTAGTTTTTCTGACTGTTTCCTTGGATGTGCAGAAAATTTTAATCTTGATGAAGTCCCATAAATTCATTTTATCTTTTGTTTCTCTTGCCTTTGGGGATGTGTCATGAAAAAGGTTGCTTTGGCCGATGTCGTAGAGGTTGCTGCCTATGTTCTCCTCTAGAATTTTGATGGATTCCTGTCTCACATCGAGGTCTTTCATCCATTTGGAGTTTATTTTTGTGTATGGTGTGAGAGAGTGGTCAAGTTTCATTCTTTTGCATGTAGCTGTCCAATTTTCCCAGCACCATTTATTGAAGAGACTGTCTTTTTCCCACCGGATGTTTTTTCCTGCTTTATCAAATATTAGTTGCCCAAAGAGCCGAGGGTCCATTTCTGGGCTCTCTATTCTGTTCCATTGGTCTATGTGTCTGTTTTTGTGCCAGTACCATGCTGTCTTTGTGATCACAGCTTTGTAGTACAGCTCGAAATCCGGCATTGTGATGCCCCCAGCTTTGTTTTTCCTTTTCAACAGTTCCTTGGAGATTCGGGGCCTTTTCTGTTTCCATACAAATTTAAGGACTATTTGTTCCAGTTCTTTGAAAAATGTCCTCGGTATTTTGATCGGGATAGCATTGAAAGTGTAGATTGCTCTGGGTAGCATGGACATTTTAACTATGTTAATTCTTCCAATCCATGAGCATGGAATATCTTTCCATCTTTTTATGTCTTCCTCAATGTCTTTCAAGAGTGATTTATAGTTTCTAGAATATAGATCCTTTATGTCTCTGGTTAAGTTAATTCCAAGGTAACGTATGGTTTTTGGTGCTATTGTAAATGGGATGGATTCTCTAATTTCTCTTTCTTCGGTCTCGTTATTCGTGTATAGAAATGCAACTGATTTCTGAGCATTGATTTTGTATCCCGCCACGTTACTGAATTGCTCTATAACTTCTAATAGTTTGGGAGTGGCTTCTTTTGGGTTTTCCATATAGAGTATCATGTCATCTGCGAAGAGAGACATTTTGACTTCTTCTGTGCCGATTTGAATACCTTTGATCCCTTTTTGTCGTCTGATTGCTGTTGCAAGGACTTCTAATAATATGTTGAATAATAGTGGCGAGAGTGGGCATCCTTGTCGAGTTCCTGATCTTAAGGGAAAGGCTTCCAGCTTTTCCCCATTGAGAATAATATTTGCAGTAGGCTTTTCATAGATGGCTTTTATGAGATTGAGAAATGTACTCTCTATTCCTACACTCTGAAGGGTTTTAATCAGGAAAGGATGCTGTATTTTGTCAAATGCTTTTTCTGCATCCATTGAGAGGATCATATGGTTCCTGAGTCTTTTCTTGTTGATATGATGTATCACACTGATTGATTTGCAAATATTGAACCACGCTTCCATCCCAGGTATGAATCCCACTTGATCGTGATGGATAATCCTTTTAATGTACTGTTGGATTCTATTAGCAAGTATCTTGTTGAGGATTTTGGCGTCCATATTCATTAGGGAAATTGGTCTGTAATTCTCCTTTTTGAGGGGGTCTTTGCCTGGTTTGGGGATCAAGGTAATATTGGCCTCATAGAATGAGTTTGGTAGCTTTCCTTCTGTTTCTATTTTTTGAAATAGCTTTAGGAGAATAGGTATTATTTCTTCTTTGAATGTTTGGTAGAATTTCTCAGGAAAACCATCCGGGCCTGCAGTTTTGTTATTTGGAAAGGTTGTTTATCACTGACTCACTCTCTTCATAATTAATTGGCCTGTTTAAGAAATCAATTTCTTCCGGTTTCAATCTTGGTAGTTTATAGGTTTCCAGGAAGGATTCCATCTTTTCCAGATTGTTTGGTTTATTGGCATATAGCTGTTGATAAAAATTTCTAATAATCCTTCCAATTTCAATGGTGTTCGTCGTGACCTCTCCTTTTTCATTCATAATTTTAATAATCTGGGTCCTTTCTCTTTTCTTTTGGATAAGTCTTGCCAGTGGTCTGTCAATTTTATTGATTCTCTCAAAGAACTAGCTTCTAGTCCTGTTGATCTGCTCTACTGTACTTCTGGTTTCTGCTTGATTGATTTCAGCTCTAATTTTGGTCAACTGCTTCCTCGTGCGTGGATTAGGCCTGTCCCTCTGTTGCTGTTCCAGCTTCTTGAGGTGAGAATATAAAAACTGCATTTTAGATTTTTCTATTCTTTTGAGTGAGGCTTGGATGGCTATGTATTTCCCCCTTAGGACTGCCTTTGCAGTATCCCATAGGTTTTGGACTGTTGTATTTTCATTCTCATTGGTCTCCATAAATTAATTTGATTTTTGATTTCCTGGTTTATCGAGTCATTCCTGAGCAGGATGGTTCTTAGTCTCCAAGTGTTTGAGTTTCTTCCAAATTTTTCCTTGTGGTTGAGTTCCAATTTCAGAGCGTTGTGGTCTGAGAATATGCAGGGGATAATTTCAATCTTTTGGTATCGGTTGAGACCTGTTTTGTGTCCCAGAACATGGTCTATTCTTGAGAATGTTCCATGGGCATTAGAATAGAATGAGTATTCTTTGGTTCTGGGGTGTAGTGTTCTATATATATCTATGAGGTCCAACTCGTCGAGTATGGCATTCAAAGCCTTTGATTCTTTGCTTAGTTTTTGCCAGGGTGTTCTGTCTATTTCTGAGAGTGGAGTGTTGAGGTCCCCTACTATTAATGTATTTTTATTTATATGTCTCTTTATTCTGGTTAAGAGTTGGCTTGTGTATCTTGCTGCTCCCCTGTTGGGGGCATATATATTTATAATTGTCATATCCACTTGTTGAATACTTCCCTTAAGAATAATATAGTGCCCTTCTGCATCTCTAACTATAGTCTGTAGTTTAAAATCCAATTTATCTGATATGAGAATTGCTACCCCAGCTTTCTTTTGAGGTCCATTTGCGTGAAAGATGGTACTCCATCCCCTTACTCTCAGTCTGAATGCATCTTTGGGTTCGAAATGAGTCTCTTGTAGACAGCAAATGGATGGGTCATTTCTTTTTATCCAATCTGCAACCCTGTGGCGTTTTATGGGATGGTTCAAACCATTTACATTAAGACTGATTACTGAGAGATATGATTTTAATGTTGCCATGTTGCCAGTAAAGTCTTTGTTTGTATTGGCTGTGACTTTCTGTTCTGTATCACTCTTGGGGCCTTTTTACTTTTATAGAACCCCCCGTAATATCTCCTGTAGGGCTGGTTTCGTGGTTACGAAATTGGTTAGTGACTGGCGATTCTGAAATGTCTTTATTTCTCCATCAATTCTGAATGACAGCCTTGCTGGATAAAGGATCCTTGGCTGCATGTTTTTCTCTGAAAGAGCTTTAAATATGCTCCCCCAACCCTTTCTCTCATTCCAGGTCTGTGTAGACAGGTCTGACGTAATTCTGATGCTTTTGCCTTGGTACGTGAGAAATTTCTTTGCCCTGGCCGCTTTCAATACTGTATCCTTGCATCTAATATTTGCGAATTGCACTATGACGTGACGTGGCGTAGGTTTGTCGTGGTTGAGCTTGGGAGGGGTCCTCTCTGCCTCTTGGACACGAATGTTTCCCTTGCTAGATTAGGGAAGTTTTCAGCTACAATTTGTTCAAATATCTCTTCTAGACCTCTGTTTTTCTCCACCCCCTCGGGGATGCCGATGATTCTAACATTGGATCGTTTCATTGAGTCAGTAATCTCCCGTAACCTACATTCGTGGGCGTGGATTTTTTTAAGACCATCTTCTATTTTCATTTTTTCCTCTATTAACCCATCCTCCAATTCACTAACCCGTTCCTCTGCTTCTGCGACCCTGGCCGTCAGAGCCTCTAGTTTTGCCTGCATTTGGCTCATAGAATTTTTAATTTCTGTCAGATTCGCTCTCATTTCTGTCCTTAGGGATTCTATATTCTCAGTAACCTTTTCGTTAATAGTTTTTTCAATTCTACTCATCATTTTGACCATCGTTACTCTTGCTTCGGTGACCCTGGCTGTCAGAGCCTCTAGTTTTGCCTGCATTTGGCTCATAGAATTTTTAATTTCTGTCAGATTTGCTCTCATTTCTGTCCTTAGGGATTCTATATTCTCAGTAACCTTTTCGTTAATACTTTTTTCCATTTTACTCATCATTTTGAGCATCGTGACTCTGAATTCCATTTCTGATACTTTCGTTACATCCATATCCAGTATTTCTGTGGCAGAGACCACAGACTCACTGTCTTTTCTTTGCTGGGGGGGGCTTCTCCTTCTTGTCATTCTGATGAGGAGAGGTTGCGGGGTTGTCCAGAGCCCAAATTATTGACTGGGTCCCAGGCCGTGCCCCTTGTTTTATAGGGATCTTAGGGATGTGGGCTTCTTCTTTAAAGATTTTATTTATTTATTTATGTGGCAGCCAACCAGCGAGAGAGGGAACAGAAGCAGGGGAGTGGGAGAGGAAGAAGCAGGCTCCCAGTGGAGGAGCCCGATGAGGGACTCCTTTCCGGAACGCCGGGATCACGCCCTAAGCCGAAGACAGGCGCTCAATGACTGCTCCACCCAGGCTCCCCGGGTTGTGGGCTTCTTGATTTTTCAGCCTGCCTTATGTGTTCTGGGGGTGGGGCATGCCGCACAGATACTCAGGCAACCCTGTTTGGGTAAAGTCTCCGTGTCCCCTGCGAGGAGGGATGGGGATGGGCACGCTGTGAGCCGGTATTTCCAGGCTTTTGTTCTCAGGCGGCTTTCCCTGGTGGTCTGCTATGCCTCTTCTGAGAGTTAGAGCAGCAGAGGCTGAATTGTCACAGAACACAGGGATTGCAGCCCGTTCTCCACTGATGTTCTGGCCACTTTAACTCCGTTACTGTTGGTGCTGCTCAACCTTGCAGCCTCCCGGGATGTGTGCCCCACCCTGTGTCCCAGCCCTCACTTCCAGGGCCAGAGCGTCTTGTCCTTTGTGTTTCTAACGCCGCCAGCCGCCAGCCGCCCCCTCGCGCGCCTGGATCTCCCGGTCTCAGTCTATGCCCGGTGAGCACACCGGGATTCCGGAGTTCCGTGAAAAGCCTGGTGGCGCGCGCACCCGGTTCACGGTCTCAGTCTGCTGTTTCGCGGGTGCCGACTGCGAGTCCGCCCGCTCCCCCGTGCAGGTGGCTGCCGCTTCCCGGCGCCCAAACGCGGCGGCTCCCTCCCCCTTCCGTTTATCTTCCGATATCTGTGCNNNAACGCGGCGGCTCCCTCCCCCTTCCGTTTATCTTCTGATATCTGTGCGCGGTTTCACGGCTCCCCTCTTCGCACCTCAATACTCAGCGCTGGAGATTTTCATTTGTAGAGATCCAGATGTATCTTCCTGCCTCTCAGGCTGATTCCGTGGATGTTCAGGATGGTCTGGTACCTTTCCAGCTCGACTCAGGGGACTGGCTGAAAAAGGGGTCCCCTACTCCTCCGCCATCTTTAATTCTTTAGTTTTCCAGTTTTGATCACCCACTTCTGTGAGTAGTTCTCTTTAATGGTGACCATCAGTTTTTTTTAAGAAATCAGTACTTAACGATCTTGATCAAGGAGCATTTAGTCATTTTCAAGCACAAAATCTAATATAAAAATTATGTTTACAGAAACAAGCTCAAGTTTCTTATAAAAATATGAATATTTTATTTGGAAGTTTTATGTAAAACCAGTATTTAAAAACTTCCATTTTACCGTATATTTTATTTTCCTTATAATTATATAGTGAAAAGAGAGTGCAATGAATTTTTTTCCATCAAGCCCTATCTAGATGTCCCTGATTACCTTCAGTTTACTCTTTCTATGTGTGCCATGATGTGAGGAAGGTTGGAAGTACTGCACTGAGCCGCTTCTTCCCGGAAGTCTTCCAGAAACACCCTTAAACTGTTATTAACCATTAACCTTCCAATGGTTGTTTATACATTTTTTATAATTACTCTCATATGTTTCTGCTGGTTTGTTTTCTCTCCACTCCACTCTCCCCATGACCACGTCCAGATTAGGAGCCCCAGGAGAACAAGGTATTTTCTGAATATCAGGAATGCCATTTAACTGTGGGCTCCTTGACGCAGAGTTTGTCTGAGGATGTTCTCTGACCCCCAGGTTCCCTATAGCTGGTCTTTTTTTTTTTTCTTTTCTTTTTTAGCTGGTCTTTCTAAACAGGGTCCAGACCATTTTATTCCTAGTACACCAGGGTTAAGGTTTTCCCTCGGATACTTCCAGCCTCCAAAGTGATTGCATTAGTCAAAATTCTTGACAATGACAGAAGCTGTCTGGATGATGAAACAGAATAATTGATTAACAAAATATAGAGGGATGAGGACCATGCTAGAGGCTAAGCTTCTAGGAGTAACTTCCAAACCTGACCTGGTCAGCCGAGGAAAACCTTGGGGCTGCCACCAGGGCCCAGATGTCCCTTCTATGCCAGAAACTTGCTGTTGCAGCCTTCCCCGTGGAAGAGTGCTGCTCCTTGCCTCTTGTGGGCACCAGCTACTTAGTCAGGCATGGGTGCATGTATTGGTGGAACTAGGTCACATACCTGGAGGGCTGGGGAGAGTTCTCAGCTGCTCAGAGGGAGATGGTTTCTCTGCCCACCAGACTTCTAAAGAGGAGAATTCTCCAAATGTTGAAAGAGGGTCAAATGCTAGGTGGCCGAAATGTCCTCTGCAGGATGGCCCGAGGGCTTCACCCAGTCTGAGGTGCTGGTGAAGGAGGTATGGGACCAAGCTGATGGTACACACTGGGAGGGCAACAGGGAATCCAGGGAGATCCTCTTGTGTGGTTGGACATCCTTTCACCCGTTATGGATGATGTCAGAAATCAAGGGTGGAGAAAGGCAGGGAAGAATATTTAAGTATTTATGTGGAATATTTCAAGTGGCGGAATAACTCTCTCCTCTAAAAAGCCCCAAAGCTTAAGACTTCAGTGTGTTTCTGGGAAAAAAATTAGATCAAAGAGCCAGGCAAACTCATTCATGGGCGCTGGGTAGGTCACTGAGTTGGTGTCAGTTTCATAGACATTTGCCTTCATGACTGACACAGACTTCTCACGATTGGTATAGGGACAGCAATCACCTTTCTCAGGGATCCAGAACAATCTAGAAGAGCATCTTCTAGAACATAAGTTCTAGAACATACATGTTCTTCCTTGTGAGCAGCATTCCCTTCCAGTCTATCTTGTCCTCATAACCCATGCTCCGATAGTGAGTCTGGGGTGTGGGACAGGAAGTACGATACAGATTTATCTCTGTTTTAATTCCAACACTTTCTGCCAGGAAGCCTTATTTCTTTGAGAGGCTGCATGGTTTCTGTTCAGCTGGGGTTTAAATCCAGCACCTGAAGGAGGAGGAGGAGTCAGTGAGTGAAGAGCCATTCCCTGAGTCCCTTCAGGGTGAGGAGACCTGCCTCTTCACCATGTGGTGCAGGGCCCCCGCCACCTCCTTGTTCCGAAGGGTATAGATGATGGGGTTGAGCATGGGTGTGATGACTGTGTAGAAGAGGCTGAGGATGCGGTTCATGGTGACAGAGGAGCCCGCCCGGGGCCGGATGTAGGTGATGCTGGCTGTTCCAAAGAAGAGGAAGACCACGAGCAGGTGGGAGGAGCAGGTGGAGAAGACCTTGCGGCGGCTCTGGGTGGAGGCCATTGCCAGGATGGCACCCAGGATGCGGGCATACGAGGCGACGATCAGAGAGAAGGGGACCATGATGAAGACCACAGTGGCTGTCACCACAGAGATTTCACTCTCGCGCTTCCCAGTACTGGCCAGCCTCAGTACTGGCAGGATGTCACAGAGGAAGTGCGGGATGATGGGGTGGCTGGGGAAAGGCAGAGTGAAGATGAGGGAGGAATGGGTGGTGGCTGTGATGATACCCATGAGCCAGGAGACAGCCACCATGACCATGCAGGCCCGCCAGCTCATGAGGGTGGAATAGTGCAGGGGCCGGCAGATCGCAGCATAGCGGTCATAGGCCATGGCTGTGAGCAGGCAGCACTCTGAAATGCCCAGGACAATGAAGACATACATCTGGGCTACACAGCCCTGGAAGGAGATGGCTTGGGGGTGTGGGGAGGCCAGGTCAGCCAGGGTCCTGGGCACAATATCCGTGGTGTACAGGAGCTCCACCACCGAGAGGTGACGCAGGAAGAAGTACATGGGGGAGTGCAAGGCCGGGCTGGCCTGTGTGAGGAGGATGATTATAGAGTTACCCAGCAAGGTGACCAGGTAGACCAGAAGCACCACCCAGAACAAGGGTCCCTGCAGGGCCCTGAGATCAGAGAATCCTAGAAGGAGAAATTCAGGCAGAGTCTGATTTTCCTCAGCCATCACTTTAGCCGGAACCTACAGCACAACCAAGGAAGAGACATTTATATAGAAAAAAGCAGCATTTCTGTAGTTCAGTAAAGCACTTTTCATACAGTCCCTCTGGAATCAACTGAGAGAGTTAGGGTTTCTACTTTATGGATGAGGCCATTTTGTCTTGGAGGAGGTAAATAATTTGCCTGAAGTAATACCAAGGGAGTTGCAGGCCTGGGACTCGAACTTAGGTTTCTTGACTCCAAATTCACTGCGTTTCCACACTGTTCCCAATGCTCTGAGTCCTGGTGCAGGGCCTAATTCCCAGGGGGAGAGACCCCAGCCCTGTACTTTGGGTCTTTCTTTGGAGTGGAGATGGAGCAGTGCTGTGCCCTAAGCCCCTTTGTATTTCCTGGACTGAAACCCCAGCCTGAAAGAGACGATGAAGCATGTGCATTGTAGACTCAGCCAGCGACCGTCCTAAGCTGGTGTCTGATGATCACCATGGCGGGCTGTGGCTTTAGAATGCCATGCGATGATGGCATTGGGATAATACTGCCCAATTGTGTCATGCTTTGGGATTCTATTAAGCCCCTTTTCACAGATTACTGGGTTTCAGCCTGTGCCCATGAAGGGAGTGGGCCAGGGCCTGCCCACACTGTATTTGGCTCCCTCTTGTCTGGGTCCCTGTCTGAGCTTCACCAGCTACTCTGTTTTAGCATGCTCTGAACTCCCACGCATTTCCACAGAGTGCGCCCCTGCAGAGAATGTTTCGGTGCATTCTATTAAAATCCTGCTCATCCTTCAATCTCAACTCAAATTCCACCTCCCCTATGGCAGCTTCTCTGCTCCTCATGGGCAGAAATGATCACCCATGGCATTTCAGGATTATAAGTGTCCTTAAAGTTCATATACTTCAGTATGGCTGCGGGCTTATCAACATCTTTGAGGGGTGCTGGGCAGTGTCTGTGGGCACATCTACAGCGATGGGGAGCTGACCTTCTTCGGAGGTAGCCCTCTGACTTTGGCTTCCTCTGCTTGTAGGACGAGTCTTTCATTATATTCGCCTTGGCTAAATTCTTAGTGTTTTACAGAATGTGTCACCCCTCTAGCTCCAGACGGCTCTGCCCGCACTTGAAGAAAGCACCTTCCTCTGTGTTCTTGTGAGTCATTCGTTGTGCCTGGGTCCCAGCACCTTTTAGTGCAGTCTCCACAGTAAGATCCTGCAGGACAGTTGGGGTGGTAGTGGGGGGCTGTGTGTTTTAACAGCTACTGGTGCTTCCCAAGTGCCTGGTCCCTGCCAGGCACCACGCCAAAGGGCTTAACATTCTTGAAATCACTGGATCTTCACAATCACACTGTGACACAGAAACCTTTTCTTTTTCCATTTTACAGATGAGCAAACGGAAGCCCAGACAGCATTAGTAACTTTCTCAAAGTCACACATCGAGTAACAGAGGGCGTTTGGTCTTAAATCTAGCTCCACCTAACACTGGAGTCTGTGCTTTTAATCAGTTCTCTATGGTCTTAGAGGCGAGTTTAACCACGGGGACAACTAGCAGGAGATCTTGCACATGCCAAGTGCTCAGCTGAATATTTCTTAGGTAAATGAATGCATCCTGCTTATAAAGATAGGGGAACTGATGAACAAAAAGATGAAGTAATCTCAAGTTAGGCAGCCAGTGAGACAGACAGGACACTGGGCCCAAGTCTTGTAGAAGTCTGGGTTCCTAACATTTGCAGGGTCTTATCACCCACATTCACCCCACACATGAGATTAGCGCAGGATCTTCATGGTTAGGCAGGAAGGTCTCACACTTTCTGCCTAGTGCTCATAGACCTAACCTTCCTCCCACCCCCACTTTCTCTGCTTACTGTATGTTTTTGCCTTACATCATTTACTCTACAGTTTATACTTAGAGAGTACCGTGTGCTGGGCACTGTGCACCATCTCGGGGGCCTTCATAACAGCTCTAGTGCTCGCTGTTATTTCATCATTGCAGAGAACGAACCAGAGCTCCGAGAGTTTAAATTACCGACCCAAGATCACAGGATTAGTGAGTGGCAGAATCAGAACAGTAACTTAGAGCCTGAAGTTTCAACCATCATGCCTACGTATCTCCAGGGAGGCCAACAGCCTTACCCTACACCTCTGGGAGATAAATTCTATCTAGTGGGTTTGGACAGAAGTAGTATTTGAGTCCATTGTCCTCTTCTCTCCTGTTTATAACGCTTCAGATGCTCACACCATTAACAATAATGTGTGGAATCGATCTTGTTATTTTCAAATTTAAAAGATGTTATTTTTGCAATTAAAATACTTAAGAAATATTTGGAGTAAAGTCGTTTATGATTTCCCCACCTGAGTTAAGTTCTTTTCTTTCTTGTATATTACCCTCAAGTCTTTGTCCCACTGCAAACCCATTTTACCTGCTTGTAATCATAGTGTATATACAAATTTGTCTTTATCCTTTCCTTTTTTTTTAAAGTTTTTATTTATTTAAGTAATCTCTACACCCAACGTGGGGCTTGAATCCACGACCCGGGATCAGGAGTTGTGTGCTCTTCTGACTGAGCCTGCCAGGTGCCCCTCTTCCCTTTCCTTTTTAAGTTTGCTTGAAGCATTTTGCTGTGTGATCTTGGTCTTTTTTTTTTTTTTTAATTTTATTTATTAATTTTTGTGAGAGAGAGAGTACGAGTAGGGGACAGAGGGAGAAGCAGGCTCCTTGTTGAGCAGGGAGCCCGACGGAGGGCTTGATCCCAGCACCCTGGGATCATAACCCGAGCTGGAGGCAGATGCTTAACCGACTGAGCCACCCAGGCGCCCTTCTGAGTAATCTTATTCAAAATTCTTTAGTAGTCTGTTGGATTTCTCCACTACCATTTAACCAACACTTCTCATACTCTTGCAACTTAAATATTTCCATTGGTTGTATTTGTTCTTTTAGATAATGATGTAAACAATATCTTTGTGTATGTCTCATTTTGTTTTTGTTGACTGATTCCCTTAGGAAAAATTTCTAAAAGTGGTAATTGGCTAAGGGTATGGACATTTTTATGGGTTTTGCCGTGTAATATGTACTTTTGGATTTCCCTTAACTGAACACAAGTGGTGATGCCAGCCTTCCTTCCCTGAGTAAAGCTGGGATTCTTCTTCATCCTGTCTGTCCTCAGCAAGCCTCTCCCACCATCCCCTCCTCATCTTTGCCACACCGTGAGCATCTCTTTACCCCAGTCCTCTAATTACTTTTCACACCGAGATGTCATCTGTGAAGGGAGAGAGGTAAGTTTCTCCTTTCTTAACTTATCCTCTCTCTTCTCTGCTCTATTCCCAGCTCCATCTTCCCTGTCTGCACTCTGCCTCGGATAATTCCCTTCTTAACTTCACTTATATCCCGCACATCCTGATACAGTTGGGACAATCTTCAGAGACACACTGGTCCTGAGGCCGCTCTTATCTTCTTCAAAATCTCCCACAGAGGAACAGAGAGAAAGAGAGAACTTTTGGGTCATAGAGAGGAGCTGAGGGTCTCTCTCTCTCTCTCTCTCTTTTTTTTTTTTTAAAGATTTTTATTTATTTATCAGAGAGAATGACAGAGAGAGAGAGAGAGAGATAAAGAGAGCACAAGCAGGGAGGGACAGAGGGAGAGAAGGAAGCAGACTCCCTGCTGAGCAGGGGCTCAATCCCAGGACCCTGAGATCATGACCTGAGCTGAAGACAGATGCTTAACTGACTGAGCCACCCAGATGCCCTTCTTCTTTTTCTTTCTTTAAAATTGTTTTTAATTGTGGTAAAAAGCACATAACATAAAATTTACCATCTTAACCACTTTTTAGTGTATGGTTTAGTAATGTTAAGTATATTCACATTGTTGTGCAATGAATCTCCAGAACTTTTTCATCTTGCAAAACTAAAACTCTATACCCATCAAACAGCTTTGCATTTTCCCCTCCCCGAGACTCTTTTGGAAACCGAACCTCTCACCCCAACCCCTTCAGTAAGTCTTAGTGACGTAGGCAGGTGGATAGATCAATCAGGTAAGTGGCATGTGGATGGAACAACAGATAACTTGTGCATAACTGGCTAGATGGACAGAAGATGAAGGGACAGAGGTGTGGCTGGCTGGCTGCATGACTGCTCAGCCTAGAGAGCCCTGAGTACAGGAGGTGAGGCTCTCAGAAGGGGACAGGAATTGATAGCAGCTCTTGAGGGGTAGATTTGCCATCTTGGGGGCAAGGGAGCTGGGATTTTGGAGCCCAGTGAAAGATATGGGAAATGGGGGGAGGACTGCCTTTATTAAGTCAGGGAGATCGTGGGGAGCATAGCCAGACATCTTATCTTTGTTCTTTCAGGCTTTTTCTTTTGCCTGCAACATTATCAATGGGACCTGCACGTGTGTGTGTGTGTGTGTGTGTGTGTGTGTGTGTGTGTGTGTGATAGAGGATATGGGGCAGCAAAGGAGGATGTGAGCAGCTCCATCTGTGGGCTCTGAGATGGGGACCGTGAACAGGAACCTGAGAAAGAATGCCCACCTGATTTACATATCACTTGTGAGCCCACAGACCTGCACACCCTCGCTGCCCACTGCCTCATTTCCACCTCTTCACTGTACACACCTCATCACACACACAAAGGTTTGCGTAGTCTGAGAATATACACACTTGCCCTGCTATATTATATGCAGTTTTATCTGAGAGAAATTGTTCAGGCCCCTCCCTCCTTCTCATTCCTTCTCCCTGTCCAGCCAGCCTGGTGGCCCCTGAATCACACCTTTGCAAACACGATGGTAAAGATTTGGGAAACTTCAGCTGGATTCTTTTCTCCTGTGCCCAGCTACAGGTGTTGGCTCCCAACCCACAGAGAGAGGCTTTAAGGTCCTCAGTTCCTCTTCCTTTTCTACCCTTGGCAGGGTCTAGCCTTGTCAGGGAAGGGCCAAGGCTGCCCAGCACCGTGTGGGGGCACTTACCTGGGGGAGACAGAAAAGGTCACCCAGCCAGGGTAGTGGTTGCTGGGCTCAGGCTTGGGCTCTGCTCTTCCCTGCCCTCTTGGAAGTCTCAGCCTCTGTGGTGCCCACAGTTATTCTCCAGCTGCAGTTGTGTCTTCACTCCCTTGGGACCCTAAGAGGCCCTGACTCTTGGCGTTTCCCTAGGTGACTCTGAGCTGAGGTAGTATCATGGGCCAGGTGATTCTGCCTGGGTCCCCAGTGCCTACTGTATCATCTCATCTCTCCTTGATGTCATTTCTCTTGGCCAACCTGTGTCCTTTTCCCTTTCCTCACACCTTGCTCCCTCTCCTGTCTAACTTTCGCCTCCTCACTCATTTAGGGTCTCCTTGGGCACAGATAGCATGAGATTTGAGGGTTTCCCTCTGATATGTCTAGACTCTCACAATGGGTAATTCATTATCTGCATGATATCTTGGTTCCCAGTTAAATGTAGATAATTCCGGAAACATGATTTAGTCACATTGATCTCCATTCTTAGTTTGTTTTTTAGATGGAAAGTGTTTCAGTGAAGACATCGCCTGTCTGGTTACCCAGGGTTTCACGGCAGGGAGATCAGGGTTTCTATCAATCTCCAGGTCCCTAGTGTTAACGCAGACATTCTTAGTGGTGCTGTTAAACAGAGAGTAAGCCTTCTGAATGTTTTCAGTGTGGCAAGGGTGGCGAAGTTCGGGGGTAGAACAGGGGTATTACCTGGAGTAGCGAGGGCCGTTCCCTCAACTCCTGATGCCTTCTAGTGCACACTGGCTTCTTTTCCACTTCTTATCTCCCGTTTTCTGCATTTGTCCCTACAACTCCACTGAATCTCTCTTACTAAGACCACCAACAACCCTGTGTTGTCATTCCACTGGGTAATTTTCAGTCTTCATCTCAACCTCTCAGTGGTATTTGGTCCCTTCTCCTTCTGAAAACATTTTCTTTTTTAACTTCTGTGACTCCCAAACACACGTTTGGTGCTGGCTTCTCCTTGTATATACAGCTGATTGTCCCCCTTTAGTTGTCTTTGAGCATCTCAGACTTACTGTGGCTCAGGTAGAACTCTTGCTCCTCTCCAGAGCTTCCTCACCCCAGCATGGGACCTGTTCCCACCCAGTTGCTCAAATCAAATATCTAGCCCTCCATTTTATTTTATTTTTTTTTTTAAAGATTTTATTTTTATTTATTCGACAGAGATAGAGACAGCCAGCAAGAGAGGGAACACAAGCAGGGGGAGTGGGAGAGGAAGAAGCAGGCTCATAGCGGAGGAGCCTGATGTGGGGCTCGATCCCCTAACGCCGGGATCACGCCCTGAGCCGAAGGCAGACACCCAACCGCTGTGCCACCCAGGCGCCCCTAGCCCTCCATTTTAATTCATTTGTTTTAACACTCCACATTCAACTTCTCGTAACTCCTGTCAGTTTTGCCTCCACAGTGTAATCCCAATCAGCCATCATCTCCATAGGTAGGATCTTAGTCCCTCAAATTGTCCCTCCCTAGGGCCATTACTGTGCTCCAACTTGTCTCCACTCAGCCGGTGTGATTTTTTCAAGTGTAAATCAGATGATATCATTCCTCTTCCTTAAACCCTCTAGTAACTCAATAATTTCTGTTTGGGTAGAATAAACTGCAAACTCCTTCCCTTGATTTATGACCTTAATGATCTGGTTCCTGTGTATTAAGCATGTCTTTTTATTCTGATGTTCTGCCATCTGGAGCCTTCCTGACTCTAGGTAGACTGCCCCTCCCAGGGTCAGCTAATTCCTAGAGATTAACAAATGGCTAACTTCTAAGTGTGCCTTTCATGTGCAAACCAACAATCTCGACTGTACCCTCAGCCACCACCTTTTTGGGTTCCAATACTCTGGGCCAAAATATTCCTGGGACCTAATCATCCCAGGGTCAGGTAACCAGACAACTAGAGACAGCCCCTAAACCGAACTGGCTGAAATTATCCAAACTAGCTAAACCTAAACTTGCCTAGTCTGCTTACCCTGCCTTGCCTATTCCTTCCCATGAAAATCACAGCACAGGCTCTAGTCCATATGACCTTTCACTCCCTCTGCCTCCTGACGCACCCCAGTGCTTCTCCCTGTGGCTGTGGATGGCGCAGCGAACCCCTCCTCTTGCGAGCTGTGAGTAACAAACTATCTCTTCAATGGGAATTGTCTTCTGATCTGTTGCCCTCTTCCTAGTTGGAAAATAATGATGAAACCTACATTTTACCACACCCTGCTGTTGTTTTCCTTCCACTGTGCTCTGGCCACGCTAGCCTTTGTTCTCTTCCTTAAACATACTTCGGGTTCTTTGCATTTGCTGTTCCCTCTGTCCAGAGGCTTTGCCCTACATCTTCCATGGGTGCCTTCTCATTATTCCAGTCTCAGCCCAACTTTCATCTCTTAGAAAGAGATTAGACTAGAGATTGTAGCACCACACCCCGATCGTCCTGTTTCATATTCTTTACGGCATGTATGTCAGGCAGAACTGTAATATTTGTTGTTTTGGTTTGTCTGGGTGTTTTGTGTATGACTCCCCCACTGGAAAGTATGATGTGCACAGGCAGGGACTGTTTCATTCATAGCTGTTGCTTCAGACCTTGGAAGAGGAGCGGGTTGGTAGCTTTGCAGAGACGCTCTGACAGGTGTTAACTGATGACTCACTCAATTCCATTTCAACTCTTTCATAGCATAACAACTCTTTCTGTCTCCTGGTGTCTAAAGAGCTAAAGATGACAGTTCTCAAACCCCCTTACAGTTCTTGTTTATCTGAGAATTTCTTTTTTTTTTTTAAAGAGTTTATTTATTTATTCGACAGAGATAGAGACAGCCAGCGAGAGAGGGAACACAAGCAGGGGGAGCGGGAGAGGAAGAAGCAGGCTCATAGCGGAGGAGCCTGATGTGGGGCTCGATCCCATAACGCCGGGATCACGCCCTGAGCCGAAGGCAGACGCCCAACCGCTGTGCCACCCAGGCGCCCCATCTGAGAATTTCTTAGTTTCAATTTAAATTTTTTAAAAATTTGAGTATAGTTGACACCCAGCATTACATTAGCTTCAGGTGCACAGCGTACTGATTCAACATCTCTATGTTATGCTCTGCTCACCAGAAGCGTGGCTGCCATCTGTCACCACACAACGCTATTATGATACCATCGACTGTACTCCCCATGCTGTACCTTTCATCCCTGTGACTTATTCATTCCATAACCAGAAGTCTGTACCTCCCATTCCCCTTCACCTATTTATTGTCCGTCTCCCCAGTGCTGCCGCCCCTGGCCAACACATATGCTATGCCCAAGCGGGGCAGGTTTCTAAGGCTGCCACCCTCCCTGTCCTCAAGGCCAGGTAGGCACATTCGCTTTTCCATTGGTCCTATTGTGTAACCACTGTTATTGTCCCCCCCACAGTCATCGTCCCCCTCCTCCGTGTAGCCACAGTCATCATCCCCCCCTCCGTTGGTCTAGAGGACCGTATAGAACTCATAGAAGCCTTACTAAATTCACTCAGCAAGCCTTAAATGATAGCCAGCAAAACATGTCTTTACTGAGCACTGAAATGCCTCTGGTGAGAAAAGCTGTGCTTCAAGATGGAATGGCCTTGGACGTTATTACCGCCTCAAAAAGAGGCACCTGTGCCGTTATCCAAACGGAACGTGTGTGTTCATGAGTCTGCTGATGGACCGTCTTTATGAAATCACACCAGGACCCAAATAAATGTCCTGAGTGATCTAACCTCCCACCTAAGGGGCTAAATAAATCAGTGAGTGGTTCAGATTATGGGACTTTTGGTGGAAAAAAACGGTCCTTTATTTTGGGACTCATCCTGTGAATCTTGGGTGTTTTCTGGCACGTAGCTGTAGGGCTGCTGCGTACTGTCTCCCAGGCTCCGGGCAGCCACCAAACGCCACACCTCCGCGGAGTAAAACCCTCTGCCGTCTGCTGAGCGCGTATTGCAGAAGAGGGAGAGCGGGGCACGCGAGAGCGTAAGAGCCTGTGCCCCCGCTCGGAGTGCGGGAGGAGGTCGTCGGGAAGACGTGACCGCTGGATGACCCCAGAGCTGCGTCTGCGCAGTCGCGGGCTCCTGATCCGCCCCTGTCCTTTGAAGGTGCGTTAATCGGCCGGTGGGAGCCATTTTCAAGGACGTCACCTCGAGAGCGTGAGGTGTCGTTGAGACCTTCTGATGGTGCGCTGTCCTGAACTGGGTTGA
This sequence comes from Ursus maritimus, assembly GCF_017311325.1. Classification (NCBI taxonomy): domain Eukaryota; kingdom Metazoa; phylum Chordata; class Mammalia; order Carnivora; family Ursidae; genus Ursus; species Ursus maritimus. The sequence goes on along the minus strand of NW_024424564.1, from coordinate 46,456 downwards.
GTCCACACCCACTCTTACGGTTCTGATGGGCCGGGGCCGAGACGGTGGCGCGTGGCGGCCGCTCCAGACGAGCCTGTGAGTGAGTTCGCTCGCTCGTTCAGCCCGCCGCTTGCCAACCTGGACTGGCTGCCCCTTCCTCCGGCTTCTCTGTGCTCCGCGGGCCGGGCCCGGTTCATGAACCCCCAGCTCAGAGGTCCCTCTGCCCGGCGGGAGCCAGGCCTCCCCGTCCTGGGGTGGGGCCCGGGGGGGAGTTCGGTGGTGCCCGCCGCTGCGCTCGGGTCCGCTGCGCTCGGGTCCGGGCCTAACGACGGGGAAGCTGGGTGCCTGCCCTTGAGGCGGCGTTGCTGCGTCCCTCAGAGCGGCTCCCTAGGGAGGGGTTTGCACTGCGGCTCTTTGTGTGTCTGGAAACTACGCGGACGAGTCCAGAAGAGACGGATGGACAGACTGTTGCCGGACTGATGGGCCTGTAAAGGGCTGGATGACCAGCCACGGGGGCAGAGCACGGGTGGGTGGCCGTGTGGTGGCCGGATTACTGCGTGGCCAGGGGCCCTGCGAAGGCAGGACGTGACGCTCTTGGAGGGGATGACGTAGAACGAGGCTCCTGGCGGTAGGTTGGCCGCACGGAGGCAGAGGACCTCCGGTTGGATGTCAACAGGAACCCGTTTGGAATTTGGAACAAGGAAAGACAATCTTTAATGAAGCTTGGGACCTGAGAAAGAATGTCTTAAGTTTACCATGTGTCACTGGCTCTGGGAGCACAGCTTGTTTTGTGTGTGCTGTCTGTGCTGGGAGGGAGATGTGGTCCGACGGCGGGTGTAGATGTGCCCTGTGCAGCTGGAGTGCGATGGGCCGGTGGGTGTCTGCTCTGTAGCTGGGGTGTGGTATGTGGAAGATACTGTCTACAGATTGCTCTCTGGACTGTCTTCTTCAGCCTGATGCACAGGGTCCATCTGAGGATGGCTGGGAGTGTCTTCACTCTCTTTTGAATTAGAGCTCCTGCTTCTTAGATCCAATGTCTTTTTCTTTCTGAGTTTGGGTGGAGTACATTCTCCCGTAGCTCAAGGAGCTATTGGGGGGTGCATAGGAAATACAGTTTTTGGGACTTTGCACATCTGAACATTCTTTATCCTAACCTTGTGCTCAATTGAGAATTGGCGGGGTATAGTAGCCTAGATGTGATTAATTAATTTCTTTAAAAAAGAATTTTGAAGGTATTATTCCATTATATTCAAGATGCCAGTGCTATTGTTGAGACAGCTGAATCCTTACATGGGCATCTCCTCTTTACGATCGATAATTCGTTCACGAGAAACGGGTGTTCTGGGTGAAAATGCTACTTGGGAACCTATTTCTCATCATTTCAAGTGGGAACAAATATTATGTGATAGTGTCAATCCTAAGCCTCCAGTTTCCTAAAAGATAAAGACAGTAAAATGTAACCGAACTATAACACACAATAACATGCTATCACGTTAGGTTGTAAAATGCTTAAAAAATCACTCCTCCCATCCCTTAATATGGTTGTTCACAGATAGCTGCCTTGTATGGAACAGAAACCCTCTTCTGGCCAGCAACAGCCAGCATGCACATTCTTTTTCATGATGCTCATTTCAGATCATCTCTGTGTAACCCAAGGCTTTTACCACAGTGTTCTGCTAAAGTGCTTGGAGTTTTAGCAATGTAAATAGAAAGCTTTCTTCCATAAACACTAGCTGTAAATAGAAAGCTTTCTTACATGAATACTAGCTGGGAATGGTGCAATTGTTAAAATGTTTCCAATGCATCGTTTTAAACTCTTTAAAATTACTTTTTAACAGGGACCCTTGGGTGGCTCAGTTGGTTAAATGTCTGTCTTCAGTTCAGGTCATGATCCTAGGGTCCTGGGATTGATCCCCATGTGGGGCTCTGCTTCCTGCTTGGTGGGGAGCCTGCCTGCCACTCCCCCTGCCCCTGCTTGTGCTCTCTTGCTCATTCTGTCCTTCTCTCTCTCAAATAAATAAATAAAATCTTTAAAAAATGACTTTTTAACAAAGACAAACAGGAGTTTCTTGTCGCTTTTCAGCTTAGAAGCTGCTGCAAACCGGGGTGCCTGGCCTGGGTGGCTCGGTTGGTTGGGCATCTGCCTTTGGCTCGGGACATGATCCCAGGGTCCTGGGATAGAGCCCCTCATTGGGCTCCCTGCTCAGCTGGGGGTCTGCTTCTGCCTCTACCCCTCGGCCTGCATGTGCTCTTTCTCTCTCTGTCAAATAAATAAAATCTTAAAAAAAAAAAAAGCTACTGCAAATCTCTCTCTCTCCCTTCCCCCTTATCTCTCTCCACCCAGTCTGTCAGAGCACATTCATACATTCGTCTTCTAAACAGAAGTTTCAAAAAAAATTTTTTTTTCACATCTTTACAAATAAAATTTTATGCCTCTATAAAGTGTTTTAAAAATTTATACTTGGGAGGAAATTTCCAAGTAGAAAGTAATTTTGCAGAACCCATGCTTTGAATACCTGAAAATGTATTTGAAAATAGCAGTTTCAAGGTCAGGGTTTCTGTCTCACTTATTTCTTCCTATTTTCCCCATTTCCTTCCTTTCTTCCCTTTTATTTCCCCCTTTTCTTTCTCCCTCTCTTCCTTTTCCTCTCTCTCTCCCAGTCTCCAGTCCCCCACCCCTAGAAGGTCCTGTCTCATCTAGAATAAGTACAGACATGATTGTGCACATATTAAAGCAGAAAGAAAAGCTGGAGCAGTTCAGAGCTCCACCCTCTTCTTCCCCGAATAGAAAGAGTTGGTACCTATTATTAGAAAGGGAGGAAGAGAAAACTCCCAAGTCACTGTTTTTCCCTATTTGAGCTATGCGGCAAGAGCAGACAGCAGATGTATACTCAAGTCTGACTATTTTCTTTAAGGATATTACTTTGGTCTTTTAATTTTTATTGAGAGCCCTTAGACTGCTATTGGGAATTAATATCTAAGCAGAATTCCATAATCTGTGAGGACTCCGCTTTAGTGTTCTAAACAAAAATATTTATGTTCTCAGTCCTGGTAGATTAGGAGAACTACTCAACCATTTAAAAAATCTTTCCCATTAATACCAGCATGCTACTTAAATTCATAAAATTTTCATAGATAGGCATCTCTCTAGATCTGGTATTTTCTTTGATTAAAGTTAAAATAAAAATACATTTAACTAAGCCCTAAAATAAAAATCCCCATAATTCTTAACCTTAACAGACTAGAAAAAATTACTCAACAATTAAAAAAATCATCCTACTAATACCACCATATTGTTTAAATTTCTAAATTCCCTATGGGCAGACATCTCCCTAGATCTGAGACATCTCCCTAGATCTGACTTGTTAATCTTTAATAATTAAAGCAAGGTACTGAAAATGCCTAGATGAGTTTATTAACTCCATAAACACAGGTTTTTGTTTTTGTTTTTGTTTTTTTTAAAGATTTTATTTATTTATTCGACAGAGATAGAGACAGCCAGCGAGAGAGGGAACACAAGCAGGGGGAGTGGGAGAGGAAGAAGCAGGCTCATAGTGGAAGAGCCTGATGTGGGGCTCGATCCCATAACGCCAGGATCACGCCCTGAGCCGAAGGCAGATGCTTAACCACTGAGCCACCCAGGCGCCCCCATAAACACAGGTTTTAATTAATTTTTACTAAATTAATTTTTAACCAAATTACACATGAAAGTATCTGCATCGCAGGGAGAGTGCCCTTCAAATCACGCTTATTAAAAGGAGCAGGCATTAAGAACAGTAAAAAGTAGCTCACAATGCCTTACTTAACCTGATCACACCCATATGGGACATAGCAGTGATAAAAATTAAGCCATGAATGAAAGTTTGACCAAGTTATATTCGTTAGGGTTGGTCAATTTTGTGCCACCCATAGTTGACATGGCTGTTTAGATCATCCCTGGAACAATGATTCCATTGTTTGAGAACTTCAATAGTTTTCTAAACTGTGCTGTGTGACATTGTAAAAATAGAAAATCCTACCAGAGGGAGCCATTTCCCTGGATTGTCTCTGGTTCCCTGCCTCGAGAATCTGTTTCTTCAGCAGGTACATGTTTTAAGTGGCGTTCTGGGTCTTCAATCTCTCTCCCCATTTCTCAGGTCTGGTGTAGGGGGACCTCACAAAATAATTACCTTCACGTCCTAATAACTTCAAAGCGGAAGATGGAATGAATTTATGAGGTACTTATACAATGTGCTGGTGCTCGAGATGAGAACAAAATGTGTGCATGCAGTGTGTTTGTCTGCTTTGGACTTGGCTCATAAATTGTGTCTTTACTAGGTTTGGAGAAAGGAAAGGGATACATTCAATTAAGACTGATTCAGCCTGAGAAGTGAGTGAATCAGCACATCGTCTTCCTGTCTGCTGTTTCCCACAGCTTCTGAGAAATAGAGACATAGCCTGGGGAGATCTGGGCCTCTCTCTTGTAGACCATGGCCTTCATGTGAGAATTTTATTCTCTGAGGACAGAATTCCTGGAAAAGGGTGTCCTAGAAATGCTTCTGACAAGAGTGTGGGGACTTGAGGCTCCAGGTGGTTTCTGAGCTTTCTGGGAAACTTTAAAACCTCATTTCACACAGAGAATGTTCAAATCAGGCTCCTTGGGATAAGACTTTCAAAGTCTAAGTGAAATAAGTCAAGCAGTGAAAGACAATTATCCTATGGTTTCTCTCATCTATGGAACATAAGAACTAGGAAGATCGGTAGGAGAAGAAAGGGATAAAGAAAGGGGGGTAATCAGAAGGGGGAATGAAGCATGAGAGACTATGGACTCTGAGAAACAAACTGAGGGCTTCAGAGCAGAGGGGGGTGGGGGAATGGGATAGACCGGTGATGGGTAGTAAGGAGGGCACGTATTGCATGGTGCACTGGGTGTTATACGCAACTAATGAATCATCGAACTTTACATCAAAAACCAGGGATGTACTGTATGGTGAATAACATAATATAATAAAAATATTATTATGAAAAAAAAGAGAAGACTTTCAAAGTCTATTGGGGCAACATACTTACTTACTTTAGGGGCCGGATTACCTGTGAGGAGGACATGGAATGCCCCAGAAGAAAAGTAAATAATTTTGCCTCAGTATGCCGTCTGTTTAGGACCTATCTCCTGGTAACTTTCTCTGGCCTGTGACTATAGATGAGAGGAGATGGAGTTCTCTTTCCTGACCTGACCAAGCCAACTTGAACTTACTTCTTAATCTTGGATCCTTAACCAGGACACAGTATGTGTTTACCATGTATACTTACTTTTGTTTGGTGTACTGGTTAATTTTTATTGAATAATAAACCACTCAAATACTTAGTGACTTAAAACAACCACATTTATTTAGTTCATGATTCTGTGGGTTGGCAACTTGGGCTGGGCTCATATGGGTGATTCTTCTCTTGGTTTTTAATGGGCTGTTTCATGCATCCCCAGTTGGCTGCTGGTCACCTTGGCAGGGTGTGTGTGTGTGTGTGTATGAGTATTATCAGTAAAGGTGATGGTTGGCAAAGAGACCTTGGGTCTTTTATCATCTAGAGGATAGCCCAGACTTGTTCACATGGCAGTCAGAGGGTTTCAAGGGCTTTTTGAATTTCTGTTTGCAGTGTGTTTGCTACTGTCACAATGTCTGAAGCAAGCCAAATGGCCAAACCCAGGGTCCATGTGGGAGGGTACTACCAAAGAGAGTGGCTGAAGGGAAGCAAAGAATGTGAGACCATCTCTTGCAGTCTCTGATAGTCGGTCATATTTGACATGTGGCCTCTGTGCAGAGTGTTAAAATAGAGGGGTCGAGTGAAACTGAGAACCATTTTGAGGGAGCAGGGGTGGATGGCAGATTGCAAGGAAGAGTCAGTGATGACTTCAAGATGTCTAGTCCCAAAGAGTGAAGGGCTGGTGGTGCCACAGATATAAGTGGGCATGATTTGGAGCTAGTTTGGGAAACCAATCCCCCTCAGAAGAGGAGGTATTTCTGCATCCCTATTACCTCAAGAGAAGCAGCATGGTGGAAGCAAGAGTACAAAGGCAGTAGGGACTCACTTCTGGGGTGAAGGACCAGTTCTAAGGGTTTGGGGGGGGTAAGAAAGGGGCTGGAAGCATCAAGTGTTTTCTACTGCAGACTGTTTTTTAGAAGAGGAAGCCAAGGCCAAGAGAGATGAAGTATCTTGTTCAAGGCCACCTCACTAGAAACTAGGAGAAGTAGGATCCAAGCCTGCTTAGCTTGAGAGTTTGTGTTCTTTTTAACGCCCCATGCCCCGTGTCGTGTCTTTTGAGGTAACAGAGATACAGAGATCCCTCCTCCTCTGAGAGAAGGGCAAGGATGAGAAAGCGGATGCGGGGCCAGAGATACGCCGAGATGAAGGGAGAGGGTGTTTTTGAGCTTAGGCTGCACAGCTTCATCCTCTCCTGAAAAGTTGGGGATAAGCTTGCCAAGGAGAAAAAAGTGGGAAGGGGCAGGGATCATATGATTCAAGAGCGAAATATTATCTTGCGGGGACATTTGCCAGGGATTTCAGAGGTGAGGAAATGGAGTTCTGAGCAGCCGTGAAGGCCAGGTTTGAAGGGAGAGGCATGAAGCCCCATCAGGTCAGATCTGAAGGCCTCGTGTTTCTTCGGGATCATGCTATCTTGGAAGCAGAGGAAGAGAAGGCTGACATTGGGGTGAAAGGGCTGGGCGTGAGGGGCATGGGGAAAGGTTGGGAGGGTGAGTGTGGCCTAAGTGCTGGAAGTCTATCAGTGGTGCCTGTGATGGTGTAGCTGGAGTCTGAGGAAGTCTGATGGTGTGTGCAACTCAGATTTCCCCTCCATGTCAGAACCTGTCTTCCTGGACTTTCAGAGCTGCCTCCCCACTCAGAGGAGCATTTAGACACTGCTGTGTTTTTGAGTGGTCCCCGTTCAGACTCTTGCTCCAGTCACCCTCCTATCCCGTCCTCACACACTGAAATAAAGTTCTCAGATACCACTCTGAGCGGCCGTGCAGGGCTGCCTCTGCAAGGGAGAGCAGCAGCAGCTGAATCCTGCACATAGCTTTTATTTTGTTTGTTACCAGAAAAGCAAGGACAGATGCCTCCAAGCGTGGGAAAGGAGTACCAAGGGATGGCAAATATCCTGAAGCTGTAAAGTAGGCCTGCACCCTCCCCGGCGCGCCGGCACGCAGGGAGGCAGTCATGGGATAAGGGAGGAGCCAGATGTTTGGGCTAGCAGTCACCAGGTGCAGAAAGGGGGGACTGATTACATTCTTTCATAGCTCCTAACCTATGCCGTATCCCTGGGGATCGCGGGATCCTGCTCCTTCCGGGCCATTGTGTTCAATAGCCCGAGAGCAGAAACGCTGCTGACGTTTCAGCTGCTTTCACAGTCACACCCTGGGGCTTACAATGTATTTTCTAAGAATAACTCCACTTCTCCTTCTTCTTTCCCTCCATCCCTGGTCTCTCAGGGAGCGTTGGTTTTTGTCCCACAGGCGTATTCCTACCAACAACCAAGTGAGTGAACTCGGAAGCACATGCCCCCTCTATCATGCCTTCAGAGGAGGCCACAGCCCTGGTTGACAGCTTGACTACAACCTCATGAATCACCTTGAACTCGAGTTATCCAGCTATCAGCCAGATTCTGGCCCCCTGAAACTATGAGATAATGGTTGTTTGTTGTTTTAAGCCATTGGGTTTTGTGGGTAACTCATGAAGTGGCAATAGGCAATCAGTAGAGATTTTGGTACCTGGAAGTGAGGTGCTGCCATAACAAATAGCTGAAATATGGGGTGGCTTTGGGACGAGGAAATGGGTGGAAGCTGGAAAAGCTTTAAGAGGACTATTCAGAAAAGCTTAACCTTGAGAATACTTTTTGTAGAATTCTTGGACTCTGGGGAGGACAGTCGCTTTTCCCTGGAAAGTGCCTCCTTAGGGCTGTCATTTATTTTGGAGCCAAGCCATTTTCCCGATCAGGTCTTTCACTACTTGCTTAACTTGTTGGTTCCTGAGAGTATAGATGAAGGGATTCAAGAGGGGGGCAATAATTGTATTGATTAGAGACACTCCTTTGTTGAAATCAACCCCCTTGCCTGGGGAGGGCTTGACATACATGAAGAAGCAGCTCCCATAGCACATGGTGACCACAATGATGTGGGAGGAACAGGTAGAGAAGGCTTTCTTTCTCTCCTGGACAGACGGGATCCTGACAATTGTCCGGATGATCTGGACATAGGATACGGTGATCAGCACCAGAGTGCTGACCAGAGCCACCACGGCCAGGGTAAAGTCCACCGTCTCCAGCACCTGTGGCCCGCTGCATACCACCTCCATTAGAGGTGTATAGTCACAGAAGAAGTGGTTGATGTGGCTGTCACAGAATGGAAGCTGACTGGTCAGGATGACAGGCACGATGATGAAGGAGAATCCTGCCAGCCAGCAGGTGAGGATGAGCTGTGCGCAGACTCTGTTGCTCATGAGGATGGGGTAGCGGAGGGGCTGGCAGATGGCGATGTACCGGTCATAGGCCATGGCTGTGAGAAGGAGGAATTCTGTAGCCCCCAGGAAGATGTGGAAAAAGTCCTGAATGATGCAGCCAGCAAAACTGATGGTCTTGGTCCCTGTAGCAATGTTGAGCAACATCTTGGGCACTATGACGGTCTGGAACCAAATTTCTAGGCAGGATAGATTCCGGAGGAAGAAGTACATCGGGGTTTGCAGGCGGGTGTCCAGGAAGGTCAGGCTGATGACAACCAGGTTTCCAGAGACAGTCACAAGGTAGGCAAGCAACAGGAGCAGGAAAACTGCCACCTGAAGCTCTTTGGTGTCTGTCAGGCCTTGGAGGAAGAACTCAGTCACTGTGGTCCGATTGGCCATAGTGGATCTCAGCCCTTTCCGGAAACGTGCCAGCTTGGGTGGATAGGAGCATCAGAAATTAGGATGAAGAAGAGGAAAATTTCTCTCAAAGTCCATCATTCCTTTACCTGTCCACTGTCTGTCTGTGGATTCAGGGAAGCAGAGCAGAAGCTTCTGGGGCTTTTCCCTAGTCAGAAAAGTCACCTCTTTCAGAATCTTTGAGAAATTATTGAATGTCAGTGACTTTCCCCTCTCCCTTCCTTCCTTCCCTTCCTCTTTTCTTTCTTTTATTCTTGGCTTTTATTTCCTCTGAGAAAGTCTACAAAGAATTCTCTGCTGTTCCCCCAGTTCTCCTTAGAACCGGCAGACACCCATTCATCTTCCAAGATCTAGCCTAAGTGTGACCTCTTCTATGCGGCCTTTCCCGGAAGCCCTACGCTGAGTCACCTGCTCTCTCCCAGCCCTGGTAGCACATGGTTTGTGTCTCTCTTATATTTCTGTAGAGTCAATGATGTGTGAGAGAGTTTGTCTTCCCCACCAGACCACAAACACCTCGAGCTCAGGGACTGTTTTTTGTTCATCTGTGTATCTCAGCACTTACCTTTCCTTCCTCAGTAGATGGACTGGCCTTCTCAGATCTGTATTCACAACAAAATCTTCTACTTCCAAAAGCATGGATCACATATGGAGCATGTATTTTGGAATAAGAAGCGTTTTTCACTCGACCTTGCTGTTTGCTTATCTTGAACCCTTATTAAAATTTGTCTGGGGCTGCCTGGCTGGTGCAGTTGGTTAAATGTCCAACTTTTGGTTTCAACTCAGGTCATGATCTCAGGGTCTCAGGTCGTTTTCAGGCTCTGCACTCAGCTCTGCACTCTGCTTCAGATTCTCTCTCCCTCTCCCTCTGCCCCTTCTCCCTGCTCCCCACTCTCTGAAATCAATGAGTCAATCAATCAATCTTAAAAAAATGATTTCTGATGTTTGCATCTGGATTGTAAATTACTTGAAGAGAGGGAGTGTTTTGTTTATTTTCACTCATACTCCTTTCCTCCCCTACCAGCTTTATTGAGGCATAATTTATAAATAAAATTGTAAGATATTTAAAGTATACAATGTGATGACTTGATATATGTATACATTGTGAAAGGACTCCCCCCACACAGTTAATCAGCACATCCATCGCTTCACATAGTAACTTTGTGTGTGTGTGTGTCTGTGTGTGTCTGTGTGTGTGTGTGAGAACATTTAAGTTCTATTCTCTTAGGAAATTTCAATTATACAATATAGTATTATCAACTATGGTCACTATGTTATACATTAGACCCTCAGACCCTATTCATCTTATAACAGAAAACTTGTACCGTTTTACTAACCCCCCACCTATTTCCACCACCGTCCAGCCCATGGTAACCACCGTTCTACTCTGTTTCCATGAATTTAACTTTTTATTTAATCTCTACATGTAAAAGATATCGTACACTATTTGTCTTTCTCTGTCTGGCTTATTTCACTTAGCATAATGGCCTCCAGATTCATTTATGCTATTGCAAATGGCAGGACTTCCTTCTTTTTTGAGGCTGAATAATATTTCATTATATATCTATATCTATGTCACATTTTCTTTATCCGTTCATCCATCGATGGACAGCTAGGTTATTTCCATACCTTGGTTACTGCGAATAATGCTGCAGTGAACATGGGAGTACAAGTATCTCTTTGAGATAACGATTTTGCTTCCTTTGGATATATACCCAGAAGTGGGGTTGCTGAGTCATGTGGTAGTTCTGTTTTTAATTTCTTGAGGAACCTCTACACTGTTTCCCATAGCGGTTGTACCAGTTTACATTTCTGTCAATAGTACACAAGGGTTCTCTTTTCTCCACATCCTAACCAGCACTTGTTATCCCTTGTCTTTTTGATAATAGACATCCTGACAGATGCTAGGTGCATATCATTGTGGCTTTGATTTGCATTTACCGGATGATTAGTGATGTTGGCATCTTTCCATGTATTTGTTGGCCATCTGTATGTCTTCCTTGGAAAAATGTCTATTCAGGTGCTCAAACCCCTTTCTCCTACTGATCCCTGACATGTGATAGTTACCTATGAAGATTGCTAGGATGGTTCTGACAAGAAATGAAATACTATGAGGCTTATTGCACCAGTTTTTGATAAGAAAGGTAAACCTCACAGAAATTAACTATTGGCCCAGGGCCATGCTGAGAATCTAAAAAAATAAGTGGAAGCCACTTGAATGTTTCCTTGCCTTCATCAGATTCTCTGAGGCTTTCAAACATATTATATTATGAGTAGAAAAGGGATTTTTCTCTGGGGAAGTCTGTGGAATTCTTATGAGGGATTTTTTTTCTCACTCCTTTTCATTTGAGACCAATGGCCCAAGACCCCTTTGGCCCCTTTCACTGCTCTTTAAGAGTGGGGGGCACTCACATTGTGGGGTGTGCCAGATGATTCACTGGAGTATTGGAAGGAGATATGAGAGCCTCCTATAGTTACATTGTATTTCATAAGATCTAAGGTACAATTCAGTGTGAGTCACACTGTTATTTTATGTGCCGTTAAGAAAAAAATGCTACCCCAACTGCCTCATGCTAAAATGATCGTAAGATGCCTCTCAGTTTCATAGATGTTGAAATGAATGTCTTGAAGTTGATAAACTGTGGAATTTATTTTTAGCTCTATAAAAATTCTGTTTCTCCGGAAAAATGTTGCTAAGACCACTGTCTAAGAGCTTATCACCTATGTTTTCTCTTAGGAGTTTTATGGGTTTCAGACCTTACTCGAAACTAATATAACATTGTCAGGCAACTATACCTCATGAAAAACATATGTTCTGTGTATGTTTTAAAACACAAACTATACATTTATATATCACAATATATAAATATTTAAAAATCAATTAACACACATATGTTGGTGATACTTCCTCAACTTCATTTCAGAATTTTCACTGATGGGATGTACGATTAATAAAGTTTGGAAAATTCTTGCCTAAGGACCTGCTGCCTATCTCCCCTCCCACAGCCAGCCATTATTTGCAAAGAGGCCCATTTTCTTTTTGGAGAGGACTATCTTTTAGCTTCATTTTTAAAAAAGGTTTCTGAGCCTGTTGTTTTCTCAGAGTGAGTGCAAGGAAGCTCCCAGAAACAGTAGAGAACTTGCCTAGTGTTTTAGAAACCTTGGTCTTTGGGTTATTTTGGGGCCCTGGCAAGGGAAGCTATGATCTGCAGCAACCTTCCTTTCTGCACAATGACTGGTTATCTCAGAGGTGGCCTCAGGAACTCACCAGCCCAGGGACAACACAAGCTTGTCAGATCTCTGAGGATCTCCCAAGGAGGGAGCAGGGAGTGTGTGCAGTCTGGAAAGTCCTATGTGGTTTCATGAAAAGAGCTCATTTGCAGCAAAATGTGGAGACAACTCTGTAGAAATAGTCACAGGATTCCATTCCATAGAAATCTTTTCTTGACTCATTCTTCTTTTCTCTTTGGCCTTCTCCAACATATCTTCCCCTTCAGCAGCAACAATCCTAAAACACAGCTATCCAAGGACAAAATTCTGTTGCTTACTCAACATCTAAACCATGCAGCAGAAGGGTCAGGGAGAGTCTGAGATGGGACTGGAAGCTTCCTCCTTGTGCTGTGGTTATGGTTCCCACCTGGAATCTATGGTTCTGAGGCTTCAGGCCATGCAAGAGGGTTCTGAATGGGTTCCATTCAATGAAAAGGGACATTTGGTTTATAGACTCTTCTATTACAGACTCAGGGGATCAATTCTGGGAAAACAAGTGGTGCTTAGGGGAATTTGTAATCAGAATTCACTAATTTGCTCAGGATATAGCTGTTTTGGCCACAAACTGTAAGTGGGACAATTTGTCAAAAATCCCTGGAGAAAATGACAAAATACTTACCTAAGACCTTGTTCCTTGATGCATATTCGTGTCGCTGTCAGTTATTGATACAATTCTATACAGTTTTCCATACTTATCGTGATAAATGTGCTCTTAATCCCCACCACCTATTTCACCTATCCTTCCCACCCATAACCCTCTGTTTGTTCCCTATAGTTACAAATCTGTTTATTCTGTTCATAAATATTTTCAAGAACTGATAGGTCAGAAGGCATCAAAGACAACTTTGTTATCCTCGAATGTGTGTGTAGAGTTCTTGATAGGGTAATCTATTCCCATTGGTTGCTAAGATTCGTAATTTGGAACATTCTAGTATATAAAACTATATTACTACTTTATATTCATTATCAGCTTATGAAACAGGCATCCATGGCTTATGTTATAAACAAAAACAGAAACTTGGGGAAAAGTTAAATGAATGGAGTCATATCACAGAATTTGCCCTAATATCTAGCAAAAGTAAACATGAGGATGAAAATAAAATTACAATAGATTAATTAATTTTCAAATGATATAGTGAATTGCATTGATGGATTATTTTTATTTCATTTTAAAATTAATTAATCCTTTTGTGCCAGTACCATACTGTTTTGATTACTACAGCTTTGTGTACTTAACTAAGAACATTTTTGGAAATCTGAGTACTTGCACATACTTTAGTAATGTCCTAATGCATTGCAGAATGCTGGTTGCTGTTTGAGGTACAAGTGGAGCATCATCTGGTGTGTCCATGTGCTTTATATGTGGTAACATTGTTGAGTGGAATGATGCTTCTTGGGCATTTAAGAAACAAGCTGTATTGGAGGACGGAGTTAAGATGGCGGAGGAGTAGGAGACACCGTTTTCAGCCGGTCCTCCGAGTCGAGCTGGATAGGTACCAGACCAGCCTAAACAACCACGGAACCAGCCTGAGACGCAGGAAGACGCATCTGGATCTCTACAAATGAACATCTCCAGCGCTGAGTATTGAGGTACGAAGCGGGGAGCCATGAAACTGTGCACAGATATCGGAAGATAAACGGAAGGGGGAGGGAGCCGCCGTGTTCGGGCGCCGGGAAGTGGTAGCCACTTGCACGGGAGAGCGGGCGGGGCTCGCGGACGGCACCCGCAAAACAGCAGACTGAGACCGTGAGCCGGGTGCGCGCGCCACCAGGCATCTCGTGGAACACCGGAATCCCGGTGCGCTCACTGGATCCAGACTGAGACCAGGAGCTTCCGGAGCGCGCGCGGGGTGGCTGGCGGCTGGCGGCGTTAGAAACACAAAGGACAGAGACGCGCCGGCCCTGGAAGTGAGGGCTGGGACGCCGGGTGTGGGGCGCACATCCCGGGACGCTGCAGGGTTGAGCAGCACCAACAGAAACAGAGTTAAAGTGGCCAGAACATTAGTAGAGAACGGGCTGCAATCTCTCTGTTCTGTGACAGAGGCTGAAATTCGGCCGCTGGTGCTCTGACTCTCAGAAGAGGCACAGTAAACCGCCAGGGAAAGCCGCCAGAGAACAAAAGCCTGGAAAAACCGGCTCAGGGAGTGCCCATCCCCATCCCCCCTCGCAGGGGACGCCGAGACTCTACCCAAACAGGGTTGCCTGAGTATCGGCGCGGCAGGCCCCTCCCCCAGAACACAGAAGGCAGGCTGAAAAATCAAGAAGCCCACAACCCGGGTGCCTGGGTGGCGCAGTCAGTGAGCGCCTGCCTTCGGCTTAGGGCGTGATCCCGGCGTTCCGGAAAGGAGTCCCTCATCGGGCTCCTCCGCTGGGAGCCTGCTTCTTCCTCTCCCACTCCCCTGCTTCTATTCCCTCTCTCGCTGGTTGGCTGCCACATAAATAAATAAATAAAATCTTTAAAGAAGAAGCCCACATCCCTAAGATCCCTATAAAACAAGGGGCACGGCCTGGGACCCAGTCAATAATTTGGGCTCTGGAAACCCCGCAACCTCTCTTCATCAGAATGACAAGAAGGAGAAGCCCCCCCCAGCAAAGAAAAGACAGTGATTCTGTGGCCTCTGCCACAGAAATAATGGATATGGATGTAACCAAATTATCAGAAATGGAATTCAGAGTAACGATGGTCAAAATGATGAGTAGAATTGAAAAAACTATTAACGAAAAGGTTACTGAGAATATAGAATCCCTAAGGACAGAAATGAGAGCGAATCTGACAGAAATTAAAAATTCTATGAGCCAAATGCAGGCAAAACTAGAGGCTCTGACGGCCAGGGTCGCAGAAGCAGAGGAACGGGTTAGTGAATTGGAGGATGGGTTAATAGAGGAAAAAATGAAAATAGAAGATGGTCTTAAAAAAATCCACGCCCACGAATGTAGGTTACGGGAGATTACTGACTCAATGAAACGATCCAATGTTAGAATCATCGGCATCCCCGAGGGGGTGGAGAAAAACAGAGGTCTAGAAGAGATATTTGAACAAATTGTAGCTGAAAACTTCCCTAATCTAGCAAGGGAAACAAACATTCGTGTCCAAGAGGCAGAGAGGACCCCTCCCAAGCTCAACCACGACAAACCTACGCCACGTCACGTCATAGTGCAATTCGCAAATATTAGATGCAAGGATACAGTATTGAAAGCGGCCAGGGCAAAGAAATTTCTCACGTACCAAGGCAAAAGCATCAGAATTACGTCAGACCTGTCTACACAGACCTGGAATGAGAGAAAGGGTTGGGGGAGCATATTTAAAGCTCTTTCAGAGAAAAACATGCAGCCAAGGATCCTTTATCCAGCAAGGCTGTCATTCAGAATTGATGGAGAAATAAAGACATTTCAGAATCGCCAGTCACTAACCAATTTTGTAACCACGAAACCAGCCCTACAGGAGATATTACGGGGGGTTCTATAAAAGTAAAAAGGCCCCAAGAGTGATACAGAACAGAAAGTCACAGCCAATACAAACAAAGACTTTACTGGCAACATGGCAACATTAAAATCATATCTCTCAGTAATCAGTCTTAATGTAAATGGTTTGAACCATCCCATAAAACGCCACAGGGTTGCAGATTGGATAAAAAGAAATGACCCATCCATTTGCTGTCTACAAGAGACTCATTTCGAACCCAAAGATGCATTCAGACTGAGAGTAAGGGGATGGAGTACCATCTTTCACGCAAATGGACCTCAAAAGAAAGCTGGGGTAGCAATTCTCATATCAGATAAATTGGATTTTAAACTACAGACTATAGTTAGAGATGCAGAAGGGCACTATATTATTCTTAAGGGAAGTATTCAACAAGTGGATATGACAATTATAAATATATATGCCCCCAACAGGGGAGCAGCAAGATACACAAGCCAACTCTTAACCAGAATAAAGAGACATATAAATAAAAATACATTAATAGTAGGGGACCTCAACACTCCACTCTCAGAAATAGACAGAACACCCTGGCAAAAACTAAGCAAAGAATCAAAGGCTTTGAATGCCATACTCGACGAGTTGGACCTCATAGATATATATAGAACACTACACCCCAGAACCAAAGAATACTCATTCTATTCTAATGCCCATGGAACATTCTCAAGAATAGACCATGTTCTGGGACACAAAACAGGTCTCAACCGATACCAAAAGATTGAAATTATCCCCTGCATATTCTCAGACCACAACGCTCTGAAATTGGAACTCAACCACAAGGAAAAATTTGGAAGAAACTCAAACACTTGGAGACTAAGAACCATCCTGCTCAGGAATGACTCGATAAACCAGGAAATCAAAAATCAAATTAAACAATTTATGGAGACCAATGAGAATGAAAATACAACAGTCCAAAACCTATGGGATACTGCAAAGGCAGTCCTAAGGGGGAAATACATAGCCATCCAAGCCTCACTCAAAAGAATAGAAAAATCTAAAATGCAGTTTTTATATTCTCACCTCAAGAAGCTGGAACAGCAACAGAGGGACAGGCCTAATCCACGCACGAGGAAGCAGTTGACCAAAATTAGAGCTGAAATCAATCAAGCAGAAACCAGAAGTACAGTAGAGCAGATCAACAGGACTAGAAGCTGGTTCTTTGAGAGAATCAATAAAATTGACAGACCACTGGCAAGACTTATCCAAAAGAAAAGAGAAAGGACCCAGATTATTAAAATTATGAATGAAAAAGGAGAGGTCACGACGAACACCATTGAAATTGGAAGGATTATTAGAAATTTTTATCAACAGCTATATGCCAATAAACTAAGCAATCTGGAAGAGATGGAATCCTTCCTGGAAACCTATAAACTACCAAGATTGAAACCGGAAGAAATTGATTCCTTAAACAGGCCAATTAATTATGAAGAAATTGAGTCAGTGATAAACAACCTTCCAAATAACAAAACTCCAGGCCCGGACGGTTTTCCTGGGGAATTCTACCAAACATTCAAAGAAGAAATAATACCTATTCTCCTAAAGCTATTTCAAAAAATAGAAACAGAAGGAAAGCTACCAAACTCATTCTATGAGGCCAATATTACCTTGATCCCCAAACCAGGCAAAGACCCCCTCAAAAAGGAGAATTACAGACCGATTTCCCTAATGAATATGGACGCCAAAATCCTCAACAAGATACTTGCTAATAGAATCCAACAGTACATTAAAAGGATTATCCATCACGATCAAGTGGGATTCATACCTGGGATGCAAGCGTGGTTCAATATTCGCAAATCAATCAGCGTGATACATCATATCAACAAGAAAAGACTCAGGAACCATATGATCCTCTCAATCGATGCCGAAAAAGCATTTGACAAAATACAGCATCCTTTCCTGATTAAAACCCTTCAGAGTGTAGGAATAGAAGGTACATTTCTCAATCTCATAAAAGCCATCTATGAAAAGCCTACTGCAAATATTATTCTCAATGGGGAAAAGCTGGAAGCCTTTCCCTTAAGATCAGGAACTCGACAAGGATGCCCACTCTCGCCACTATTATTCAACATAGTACTAGAAGTCCTTGCAACAGCAATCAGACGACAAAAAGGGATCAAAGGTATTCAAATTGGCAAAGAAGAAGTCAAAATGTCTCTCTTTGCAGATGACATGATACTCTATATGGAAAACCCAAAAGAAGCCACTCCCAAACTATTAGAAGTTATAGAGCAATTCAGTAACGTGGCGGGATACAAAATCAATGCTCAGAAATCAGTTGCATTTCTATACACGAATAACGAGACCGAAGAAAGAGAAATTAGGGAATCCATCCCATTTACAATAGCACCAAAAACCATACGTTACCTTGGAATTAACTTAACCAGAGACGTAAAGGACCTATATTCTAGAAACTATAAATCACTCTTGAAAGACATTGAGGAAGACATAAAAAGATGGAAAGATATTCCATGCTCATGGATTGGAAGAATTAACATAGTTAAAATGTCCATGCTACCCAGAGCAATCTACACTTTCAATGCTATCCCGATCAAAATACCGAGGACATTTTTCAAAGAACTGGAACAAATAGTCCTTAAATTTGTATGGAAACAGAAAAGGCCCCGAATCTCCAAGGAACTGTTGAAAAGGAAAAACAAAGCTGGGGGCATCACAATGCCGGATTTCGAGCTGTACTACAAAGCTGTGATCACAAAGACAGCATGGTACTGGCACAAAAACAGACACATAGACCAATGGAACAGAATAGAGAGCCCAGAAATGGACCCTCGGCTCTTTGGGCAACTAATATTTGATAAAGCAGGAAAAAACATCCGGTGGGAAAAAGACAGTCTCTTCAATAAATGGTGCTGGGAAAATTGGACAGCTACATGCAAAAGAATGAAACTTGACCACTCTCTCACACCATACACAAAAATAAACTCCAAATGGATGAAAGACCTCGATGTGAGACAGGAATCCATCAAAATTCTAGAGGAGAACATAGGCAGCAACCTCTACGACATCGGCCAAAGCAACCTTTTTCATGACACATCCCCAAAGGCAAGAGAAACAAAAGATAAAATGAATTTATGGGACTTCATCAAGATTAAAAGTTTCTGCACAGCCAAGGAAACAGTCAGAAAAACTAAGAGGCAGCCCACGGAATGGGAGAATATATTTGCAAATGACACTACAGATAAAGGACTGGTATCCAAGATCTACAAAGAACTTCTCAAACTCAATACACGAGAAACAAATAAACAAATCAAAAAATGGGCAGAAGATATGAACAGACACTTTTCCAATGAAGACATACAAATGGCTAACAGACACATGAAAAAATGTTCAAAATCATTAGCCATCAAGGAAATTCAAATCAAAACCACACTGAGATACCACCTTACGCCAGTTAGAATGGCAAAAATAGACAAGGCAAGAAACAACAATTGTTGGAGAGGATGTGGAGAAAGGGGATCCCTCCTACATTGTTGGTGGGAATGCAAGTTGGTACAGCCACTCTGGAAAACAGTGTGGAGGTCCCTTAAAAAGTTAAAAATTGAGCTACCCTATGATCCAGCCATTGCACTACTGGGTATTTACCCCAAAGATACAGACGTAGTGAAGAGAAGGGCCATATGCACCCCAATGTTCATAGCAGCAATGTCCACAATAGCTAAATCGTGGAAGGAGCCGAGATGCCCTTCAACAGATGACTGGATTAAGAAGTTGTGGTCCATATATACAATGGAATATTACTCAGCTATCAGAAAGAACGAGTTCTCAACATTTGCTACAACATGGACAGCACTGGAGGAGATAATGCTAAGTGAAATAAGTCAAGCAGAGAAAGACAACTATCATATGATTTCTCTCATCTATGGAACATAAGAACTAGGATGATCGGTAGGGGAAGAAAGGGATAAAGAAAGGGGGGGGTAATCAGAAGGGGGAATGAAACATGAGAGACTATGGACTATGAGAAACAAACTGAGGACTTCAGAGGGGAGGGGGGTGGGGGAATGGGATAGACCGGTGATGGGTAGTAAGGAGGGCACGTATTGCATGGTGCACTGGGTGTTATACACAACTAATGAATCATCGAGCCTTACATCGGAAACCGGGGATGTACTGTATGGTGACTAACATAATATAATAAAAAATCATTTAAAAAAAAAAAAAAAAAAAAAAGAAACAAGCTGTATTGGACTAGTTAGGAGAGAAAATTTCCAGAACTGCAGAAAATACTGAAGAGTGAATGGTATTTTGAATAAAAGGTCTTTTATGTAAAACTGTTGCTATTTTGAATATCTGGATTTCTTTGGTGGCTAAACTAGAGGTTAGTGATGACTTTTAATTTATTACAAATTGTTGGGGAACACCATCAAGAAGACATGACCCCGGCTGGTTGACCTGTGAGCTGGATCTGATACTTGGAGGCTCCTCAGTCCCTCCTCTATTCTTATCTTTTTGAGGAGATTATACTTACTTACTTACTTAATTAAAAGAATTTATTTATTACTTGAGGGAGAGAAAGAAAGAGAGAGAGGGTGCATGAGCAGGGAGAGGGGCAGAGTCTCTGCTGAGCAGGGAGCCTGTCTCAATCCCAGGACCCTGGGATCATGACCTGAGCCAAAGGTAGACACTTAACAGACTGAGCGACTGGGTGCCCTGAAATTATACTTATTTTAAATTCTTGGCTGTTTCTGTTCCAGTAATTCTTTGTATCATGTGTTGTCTGGTGTGTAATCTTGCCCCTCTCTCTCAGTGGATATATTCCTAAGATGGGTGGTGGTTTTGGCTTCTGAACTCATGACCTCTGTATAGCTTTAGCTCTATTGTCTAGTGATGCATATGAATAGAAGCTTAAGCCCTGGTTTGTGACCTTCTGGATAAATTTATTTATTTAAAAAGAAGATTTAATTAATTTATATATTTTAGAGAGAGAGAGTACAAGAGAGCAGGGGAAGGGACAGTGGGAGAAGGGGAAGGGCAGGTAGAGTCTGTTCTGAGCATGGAGCCAGATGCAGGGCTCTATCTCACGACCCTGAGAACACAACCTGAGCCAAAATCAAGAGTTGGTCACTTAACCGAATGAGCCATCCCCTTCTGGATAAGTTTAAAGAAATGACAAAGATGACTCTCAGGCCAGATAGCCCAAATCATTCTAGAATTGTTCTTGCATAACCTGCCATCTTAAAAAATACTCTTTTTTTTTCTTTTGAGTTTTATTTTAAATGTTTTGCAAGGAGTGCATTGGGAGAATACTACCTGTTTAGATTTGTAATCCATAGTCCATAATTTCTGGGGGTTTAGGAAGAGAGGATAGAGGAACTATGCTGAAGTGTGGCAGCACTTGTTTTTATTGTCTCCTCGCTCTAGCACGGCTCTAATGTTATCCTGAGAATGCAAGTAGCTAAAACTGTTTCTTTTTATTCTTTTTTCAAAATAATCTTTAATTTTATTTGAGAGACAGAGTGAGTGTGAGTGGAGTGGGGGAGGAGCAAAGAGAAAGAGTGGGAGAGAGAGAATCCCAAGCAGGCTCCGTGCTCAGTGCTGAGCCCAACATGGGGCTCGGTCTCACAATTCTGAGATCATGACCTGAGCTGAAGCCAAGAGTCAGATGCTCAACTGACTGAGCCACCCAGGGGCCCTTCTTTTGATTCTTGTCTACAGTGATGACAGGAAGGATAAAGCCCACCAACTCAACATTTAGAAATTGAACATTCTCAGACTCAGCCACAGAATCAGTAAACTCATTCCTTTGCTTATCTGTGACTTGGATTACATTCCAAAAGTGCCAGCATAAAGCCAGTTTAGTGAACAGTTTCATAAGTGCATGACCTGTCTTTTTTTTTTTTTTGACAAGTTCATTTAGAAGCTGATGTGTTCCCTCCCTAATTAATTTGTAAATGCTTATATTATGAAGGCTGGGTGAAGCCCTGCTTAGTGTTCTTAAACTTTGACTTACACCAAGTACCCTCCTTCCTTATCTCAGCATATTTAGAGATCTCCAGGGCACATGGAGTTGATGTAGTCAGCTCTAATAATTTCCTGCCAAATGTTCTGATTGGTGTTATGTGAAGAGTGCATAAGACCTTCATTGATCTGGCTACCGAAGGATGCAACTGGACATAAGAGAGATGTGAATAAGTTGGCTTTGCTGCAGAGGGACTGGCCAAGTAGAATGGCCAACATGTTTATAATCCCATTATTTTAAACCAATCAATTTACTATCTGTTCATACTAATTAAGCCCCAGTTTCTTGAGAAGGTTGTTGTTCATACTGTTATAATGGGTATCACTTATTAAACACTTAAGTATTGGCTTTTAAAATGTTTTACACTTATTATCTCATTTAATGCTCAAAACTATTGTATATGATAGATATGATTACTATCCACATTTTAGAGTTTGAGAAGAGGTCAAGTAACAATCCCAAGGCAACTCTTGTAGAAGGTTGGGAATCCGGGATTTGAACTAGAGCCTCTATTTTTGACCAGTATGTGGCACTGTGTTCTACTTCAGCACAGATTGTAGTAGAAATGTGGATTTGGGTGAACTTAATGATTGAAATGTGGCTATTTAAGAACATTTCTATATCAGTTGATAGCTCAGTGAACTTGTGTTGGTTTGTAACCCTCTTGAGAGCTTCCCAGGTAAAATCTGAAACCCGCGCCTGTACTCAGAGGGCAGGGAGAGATGGAAGAAAGGGGCAGGCCTCTCTGGGTGGGTAGGTGGCAGTTTTAATAAGCGAAGGGAATTTACATGTGAAGCTTGACTTGGGCAGCAGCAAGGTGAATGGATCCCTGCACTTGCCCACTGCGTCTTAAGAATTTATAAAGAGGCCTTAGCTGGGTTCCGTCACGTAAATTGTTCAGGTGTTGTCAACACCACATCACCATCTCAAGGCTATGTCCTTGGAGCAGCCCCTGCGAAAGAGAAAGGCAAGTGGAAGCTCAGGGGAGGGGGCGAGGAGCCTGTGGTTTCCCCTCCCACCCGGGCCCAGCTCACGGGTCAATCAGCGGGGTCATGTCTTTTTGATGGTGTTCCCCAACAATTTGTAATAAATTAAAAGTCATCACTAATCTTTAGCTTAGCCACCAAAGAAATCCAGATATTCAAAATAGCAATGACTTTACATATAAGACCTTTTATTCTAAATACCATGCACTCTTCAATATTTTCTGTGGTTCTGGAAATTTTCTCTCCTATCCAGTCCAATACAGCTTGTTTCTTAAATGCCCAAGAAGCATCGTTCCACTCAACAATGTTACCAGATATAAAGCACATGGACACACCAGATGATGCTCCACTTGTACCTCAAATGGTAATGAACAATCTGTAGTGTATTAGGATATTACTAAGGTATGTGCAAGTACTCGGGTTTCCAAAAATGTTCTTAGTTCCTAAGGTTGAGACCCTACCACCAGTTCATATTCAAGCTGTTGTTACCTTGAATCCATGTGTAGAGATCTTGGTAGGGTAGTCTGTTCCCATTTGGTTGCTAAGACTTACACATTAAATTCTAAATATAAAACCATATTACTATTTTATATTCATTATCTGTTTATGAAACAGGCATCCATGGTTTATGTTATAAACAAAAACAAAAGCTTGGGGAAAACTTAATGAATGGAGTCATATCACAGAATTTGTCCTTTCTAATATCTAACAAAATAAACAAACAGATGAAAATAAAATTACAATAGAAAAAGAAATCACCAGAAACTACAAAAGAGAGAGAGAGAGAGTGGGAGATCTCAGCCATTAACTTAAAAAGATCCCAGCTAGAAAAGCAACAATAGATCCTGTGAAGAAGCAGGAGACTTTTAACCTTGGCTCCACAACTTCTGGAAAATGGATGTTTAAGTTGACAAAATCTTGAGGGTTTTCACCTCATTTGGAGAGAAGTGAACCAAATGTATATCCTTTTAATTTTACTTTAGGGAAGGATGAAAGTTGTAATGGCTACAGTTGAAAGATGAATGACAAAGGGGAGGAGAATCAAAATTATTGACACTTTGTCCAAAGCATAGTCTCCACGGCTCCATGAGGAAGAACAATGCCAATGCCGGATTTCCTTCAAAATGATGCTGATAATATAACTTCCTTTCTTAAAACTTCTCTGGACTCACCAATGTCAACTGAAAGATGAAACTCCATAGTCTGTAATTAAAAAATACCTTCATCATGGCCTCTCTGTCTCACTCTGAATCCTTATCTTTCCACTCTTCTAAATAAGCAATATGTTTGCCTCTTAAATTTCAAGTCATTTCTGGAAAATAGTTAATTCCCTCCTACTGTTCTTTTTATGGATTCTCATTTTTCCTCCTTAACAGCACTTAACCATGTTCTTTTATTTTTTGTAAACTTACTACATGAATTTACAGTTTAACACCTTTCTGTCTTAGTAGGCTGCAGATTCCTTAACTTAGGACATATGTCATTCATATATTTATCCTCAAGGGCCAGTTCAGCATTTGAAACATAGGAGACACTCAATACACATTTAGCAAGTGAAATCTATTTTTCATGGAAATGTATTGTCGTTTAAAGCTTCACAATCTTTTTGATGGTGTCCTTGAATGCTTGCTTCACTTGCTGATTTCTTAGAGTGTAAATGAAGGGGTTTAACAAGGGAGTAATTGAGGTAATGAGCACAGCTATTCCTTTGTTGAAGGCACCTTCTTCTTTTGCAGAGGGATTGATGTACATAAACATGCAGCTGCCATAAGAGAGGGAGACGACAATCACGTGGGAGGAACAAGTGGAAAAAGCCTTTGTCCTTTGCTGGGCAGAAGGGATCCTCAGAATGGTCCTGATAATGAATGTGTAAGAAAATGTCACCAGCACCAGAGTAACCACCAGAGTCACAACCGCCACGAAGAGGACCATCACTTCTAGGAGGCTTGTGTCTGAGCAGGCCAGCTCCAGAAGGGGCCCATAGTCACAGAAATAGTGATTCAGAACATTGGAGGCACAGAAATCCACCTGGCTCATCAGGATGATTGGGGGTAAGATAGCTAGGAATCCTCCCAGCCAGGAGCAGAACACGAGTTGTATGCAGACCCTGTTGCTCATGATGGTCAGGTAATGCAGGGGTTTGCAGATGGCAACATAGCGGTCATAGGACATAGAAGCCAAGAGGTAAAACTCTGTTGCCCCAAGGAATATAGCAAAAAAATATTGAATCAAGCATCCAGCAAAACTGATGACTTTATTTCCTGTTGTCACGCTGGTCAGAAATCTGGGAATAAAAATGGATGTGAAGGAAATTTCTAAGAAGGAGAAATTCCGGAGGAAGAAATACATGGGGTTCTGGAGGTGAGGGTCTATTAGAGTGAGAATGATGATAGTCAGATTTCCTAGGACACTTATCACGTAGGTGAGGAACAGAAAGATGCATATCACAGCCTGGACCTCAGGTTGATTGGTGAAGCCCAGCAGAATAAACTCAGTAAACGTCCTGTTTTTCATTATTGACCTCTTGGAGATCTAAAGGAAAGAGGTGAATGATGAAAACTCACATTTCTTAGGTAGGAGAGACAAAGCTGATCCTAGTGAGTCATGTCATATATTACTCCCCATGCAGTTGACCTAAACCAGCATCGCGTTGCCCTGGACTTGGCTCCATGGAAGCCCAATCATCTTCTATGTGAATGACCTTATTCCTAAAGTGTTTTTAATTTCTCAAGTTGACATATTCCCGGACACTTACCAGACTCTATTACAGAATAATTACTCACATTTTTTTTCAGAAGAGTAACATTTTGAACCTATCCTTTAATCCCAAAATGTTTACGAAATGTTTTCCTCTGACTCTGTTAATTTCTCATACTTCTGTGCTTTTGGTGGAACTATTTCTATCAGATTCTGTTTTCTGTGCTTCCCTTTCCCCTGCTCGTGCTCTTCTCCCTTCCCTGCAGTATTTGACGTTTCACTGGCTGTCTGCCATAGATCCTCACCTCCATTATTGTCCAAACCTCTAACTCCCTTGTTTCAGCAACCACCAGGACAGTCATCACATGGATATGGTTGAAGGTTTTGATGCGTCAGTGATTTTTTTCCTGCACCCCTATTTCTTTGGAAGCATAAATTTGTAATAGGGCTTTAAGATCTTTGGTTCAGCACTCTTATATTGTGAGCATTTTTGACTACCTGAACAAGGCACTGGTATCCATAAATCATAATAATTAGCATTTTCTTATATGTTTCTCTGCCATGTTCGAAGTCTTATAGGTAGATTTGGGATATAGCTGTGAGAATAGGGATTTTGAAATATCCACAGGCAGCAGCTCAGAGTGGATTTTCCTCAAAGTCTTAAAGAGTCCTCAATGGCAAACTAAGGATGACAGTTTATCATGCCTCAAATGTTCCTGTTCTCTATTCTTGGCTTGTAGAAACCGGGAAGAGGGACATTCATGTTTCTGACAAGAAGAGTCCTTTGTAGATAAATCTGTAATCCCCGAGTAAGGAAACTTTGGCCGTGGTGTCCTTCGTGCCTATTTGGATTTTTCTGATTCAGAGGCAAAGAGAATAGAAAAGGTCCCTCTAACTCACATGCATACGGGTTAGATAAATATCCTCAGAATCGTTTTTATCTCCCCATTATTCCACACAGCTGTTGGAGGCATGAGGTGATATTAAACTTTGACCTGGATTCTCCTTCAACCCCCCTTCCCTGTTTGTACTAACCTGTGGTCTTTGGCAAGTACTGCATTTTCATCCCGATTTTCACAATTGGTTGACTTCATGACCCACATTTATAGAATAATAACATCAGTGACTTTAAAAACATCCAGTGCTCACATCCTTGACAATCTGAATGACTGCGGTGGGATGTTTGCCCGTTCCTGAGGTAAATAGAAAGTGAGATGGGCCATGTGAGTCTCTGAGTAGTATCAAATTTAACATGCTGTCTGTTGGCTTCCCATCAACATTCTACCCATCTGTCTCTCTCTCTTTTGTTGGAGTCAATAGCTGTAGGTGGCTATTTATTTGTTTATTTCAAGAAATTGAATTATAATTCACATGCAATATTACATTAGTTTCAGGTATGCAACATGGTGATTTGATATTTTTATGCATGGTAACTACAATAGGTCTAGTTACTATCTGCCACCGTAAAAGTTATTACAACATTACTGATTATCACTTATGCTGTACATTATATCCCTGGGCTTTATTTATTTTATAACTGGAAGTTTGTAACTCTTAATCCCCTTCACCTATTTTGCTTCCCTCCCCCCAGCTTCTCCCCACTCTGGTAACCATCAGTTCATTCTTGTATCTATGAGTCACTTTCTGTTTTGTTTTGTGGGTTTGTTTCTTAGATTCCACATGTAAACTTTGTACTCTTCTCTTAATGAAAGTACCCGAGTGTGTGGGGCTTACCGAGGACGTGTATTACCTTCCATTCTATGAATCCAAACCAGAATCCAATCATAGTTCCAGAGGGACACAGTCCTTCACATATATAATAAAAAAGAAAAACAAATAAACAAGTAATCCCTATCCCAGCAATGATAGAATCAGAGAAGTAGACTTTGATAGATGGACAATTCCTTAATATTTTTGTTCTCAGGGAGATTATGTTGAAGTCAGAAGGCAGGGTTTGGGCTTCTCTGCAGTCTCTGTATTAGGCAGAGTGACACAGGGTTTATCTGCCGTTTTGAGAACAGGCCCATGGGGATCAATTTCCTGAAGAAGCTAAACATGCCCTGTGGACTTAAGTTTAAAAGCTTCACATGAATCTCAATTGTTGACAACTTTGAGAACAAGTTGTAAACATATGGCTGAGGAGAGAAGTTTCAGAGAGACCATGATAAAGAGTTCCATGAGAGAACATGATGTTTTTGAAGCTGAAAGCAATAGAGTGAGATCCCTGGGGATTGGTGTGCCTGGTCTACTCATTCTTCCTATTATCTTTCGCTTTATTTTTCTTCTTTTTTAATAATAATTTTTTATTATGTTAGTCACCATACAGTATATGTTTAGTTTTTGATGTAATGTTCCATGATTCATTATTTGCGTATAACACCCAGTGTACCATGCAATACGTGCCCTCCTTACTACCCGTCACCAGTCTATCCCATTCCCCCACCCCTCTCCCCTCTGAAGCCCTCACTTTGTTTCTCAGAGTCCATAGTCTCTCATGCTTCATTCCCCCTTCTGATTACCCCCCCTTTTTATCCCTTTCTTCCCCTACTGATCTTCCTAGTTCTTATGTTCCATAGATGAGAGAAATCATATGAAAATTGTCTCTCTCTGCTTGACTTGTTTCACTTAGCATTATCTCCTCCAGTGCCATCCATGTTGCAGCAAATGTTAAGAACTCATTCTTTCTGATAGCTGAGTAATATTCCATTGTATATATGGACCACAAC
>NW_024424564.1:0-18435 GCF_017311325.1 Ursus maritimus | reverse complement strand
CTAGGTTACTATTAGTAATGTCTGGAACTCTAAAGTGAATAAGTGTCTTGTTGATGCCTCTGTTATGGCTTCACTGGTAACATGTCTGGAGGGATAGATGAGCAATATTCCCTTCTAAGTGGTCCACCCATGGTCCGAGAATAGTAGGATCCTCTGAGCAGAGGAGTCAGTGACCCCATAAAATCTATTTGCCATTGGTTAATGGATAGTCCTCAGGGAAATGAGAGCTCCTCAACTGCATAGGCGGTGGCATATTCTTCCCGTACTGTACATGAGCTAGTCACACGTTATTCATGGCTGAGGAGGACAGTCCCTTTCATTCTTCTCAGGACCTCAGGGCAGTGGCTTCTCTGGCCTTATTTCACGGCCCACTAGTCAGAAGTTAGATCAGATCTGAGGTTGAGCCAATATGTGTCTCAGAAATCAAAGCCAATTTATCTCCTGTGATTACAATGAGCCCCTGAAAAACTGAATTGTCATGTGTAGAATATGTGTGGCCTTATTTGTATTTTGGGGATCTAGAGAGGAAGATAGCCCAAAGTTCTTTACCCCAAGAAGAGGGAGAACACCTTAGATAAGGGATTGTTGTTGCTGCCGTTAGTCAGACCAGATGACCATACCATTGACAATGGCCTGAGTCTATAAAAATGTGCAGAAGGAACCAAATGTTGGCCAGGACACCTCTAGTGCTAAGATAACAGCTGACCCACGGGTCTCATCCATAATTAGGGATGTTCCTTGGAAATGGAATGCATCAGTTCTTCAGTACACCTATCATGCACACTGACAGTGCTGCTAACACCTACAAGGACTACAAACTTCCTTTCTATCATTCATTTAATCCCAGAGTTAAAGAACTATTCATAGAGTAGAACATATCAGCCAAATCTATAACACATAAAAATATTTTCCAGTTGCTGATTCCTATTAATTTCAAGTAAAATTAGGTATGCAGATTCTTATGAGGCTCCAGGCATTAAGTTATGGTAATTCACTGTGAAGGGAATTCATTTTACTTCAGGTTTGAGCACTGGCCAAACAGCTATTAAAGCGAAATAATTCCTCAATTCCATAAAAACCAACCATAGAAAAGCCTACAGCGAATATCATTCTCAATGGAGAAAAGCTGAAAGCCTTTCTTTTTTAAAAAAGATTTTATTTATTTGACAAAGAGACAGCAAGCGTGAGAGAGGGAACACAGGCAGGGGAGTGGGAGAGGAAGAAGCAGGCTCCCACGAAGTAGCCTGATATGGGCCTCCATCCCAATACTCTGGGATTATGCCCTGAGCCAAGGCAGACACTTAATGGCCCTAGCGCCACCCAGGCGCCAGAAAAACCTTTCCCTTAAGATCAGGAATTATGACAAGGATGCTACTCTCGCCATTATTATTCAACATAATACTAGAATTCCTTGCAACAGCAATCAGACAACAAAAGGGATAAAAGGTATCCAAATCGGCAAAGAAAGAAGTCAAAATGTCACGCAGATGACATGATACTCTATATGGAAAACCCAAAGAATCCACCCCCAAATTACTAGAAGTATAGAGCAATTCAGTAATGTGGTGGGATACAAAACAATGCTCAGAAATCAGTTGCATTTCTATACATGAACAATGAGCCATGAAAGAGAAATTAGGAAATCCATCTAGGGGATGCTATTGTAAATCAATAGCACCAAAAACCATACGCTACCTTGGAATTAACTTAACCAGAGACGTAAAAATTCTATATTCTAGAAACTACAAATCACTCTTGAAAAGACATTGAAGAAGACACAAAAAGATGGAAAATATTCCATGCTCATGGATCGGAAGGATAAACATGTTGTAAAATGTCCATGCTACCCAGAGCAATCTACACTTTCAATACCATCCCGATCAAAATACCAATGACATTTTTCAAAGAACTGGAAGAAACAGCCCTTAAATTTGTGTGGAACCAGAAAAGGCCCTGAATCACCAAGGAATTGTTGAAAAGGAAAAACAAAGCTGGGGGCATCATGTTGCCAGATTTCAAGCTATACTACAAAGCTGTGATCACAAAGACAGCATGGTACTGGCACAATAACAGACACATAGACCAATGGAACAGAATAGAGAACAGAAATGGACACTTGGCTCTTTGGGCAACTAATCTTTGACAAAGCAGGAAAAACATCCAGTGGAGAAAAGACAGTCTCTTCAATAAATGGTGCTGGGAAAATTGGACAGCTTTTTGCAAAGAATGAAGCTTCACCACTCTCTCACACCATACACAAAGATAAACTCCAAATGGATGAAAGACCTCGATGTGAGACAGGAATCCATCAAAATCCTAGAGGAGAGCATATGCAGCAACCTCTACAACATCGGCCAAAGCAACCTTTTTCATGACACATCCCCAAAGGCAAGAGAAACAAAAGATAAAATGAACTTGTGGGACTTCATCAAGATAAGAAGCTTCTGCACATCCAAGGAAACAGTCAAAAAACTAAGAGGCAGCCATGGAATGGGAGAATATATTTGCAAATGATGCTACAGATAAAGACTGGTATCCAAGATCTACAAAGAACTTCTCAAACTCAATACGAGAAACAATAAACAAATCATAAAATGGGCAGAAGATATGAACAGAATTTTCAATGAAGACATACAAAGGGCTAACAGACACATGAAAAAATGTTCAAAATCATTAGCCATCAAGGAAATTCAAATCAAAACCACACTAAGATACCACCTTACGCCAGTTAGAATGGCAAAAATTGACAAGGCAAGAAACAACAATTGCTGAGAGGATGTGGAGAAAGGGGATCCCTCCTACATTGTTGGTGGAATGCAGTTGGTACAGCCACTCTGGAAAACAGTGTGGCGGTCCCTTAAAAGTTAAAAATTGAGCTACCTATGGACCAGCCATTGCACTACTGGGTGTTTACCCCAAAGATACAGATTTAGTGAAGAGAAGGGCCATATGCACCCCAATCATAGCATTGTCCACAATAGCTAAATTGTGGAAGGAGCCGAGATTCCCTTCAACAGATGACTGATTAAGAAGGTGTGAGAGAGTGGTGAAGCTTCATTCTTTGCAAAAAGCTGTCCAATTTTCCCAGCACCATTTATTGAAGAGACTGTCTTTTCTCCACTGGATGTTTTTTCCTGCTTTGTCAAAGATTAGTTGCCCAAAGAGCCAAGTGTCCATTTCTGGGTTCTCTATTCTGTTCCATTGGTCTATGTGTCTGTTATTGTGCCAGTACCATGCTGTCTTTGTGATCACAGCTTTGTAGTATAGCTTGAAATCTGGCAACATGATGCCCCCAGCTTTGTTTTTCCTTTTCAACAATTCCTTGGTGATTCAGGGCCTTTTCTGGTTCCACACAAATTTAAGGGCTGTTTCTTCCAGTTCTTTGAAAAATGTCATTGGTATTTTGATCGGGATGGTATTGAAAGTGTAGATTGCTCTGGGTAGCATGGACATTTTAACTATGTTTATCCTTCCGATCCATGAGCATGGAATATTTTCCATCTTTTTGTGTCTTCTTCAATGTCTTTCAAGAGTGATTTGTAGTTTCTAGAATATAGGTCGTTTACGTCTCTGGTTAAGTTAATTCCAAGGTAGCGTATGGTTTTTGGTGCTATTGATTTACAATAGCATCCCCATTTAGGGATGGATTTCCTAATTTCTCTTTCTTCAGGCTCATTGTTCATGTATAGAAATGCAACTGATTTCTGAGCATTGGTTTTGTATCCCACCACATTACTGAATTGCTCTATACGTTCTAGTAATTTGGGGGTGGATTCTTTTGGGTTTTCCATATAGAGTATCATGTCATCTGCGAAGAGTGACATTTTGACTTCTTCTTTGCCGATTTGGATACCTTTTATCCCTTTTTGTTGTCTGATTGCTGTTGCAAGGAATTCTAGTATTATGTTGAATAATAATGGCGAGAGTAGGCATCCTTGTCATATTCCTGATCTTAAGGGAAAGGCTTTCAGGGGCGCCTGGGTGGCGCAGTCATTAAGTGTCTGCCTTTGGCTCAGGGCATAATCCCAGAGTATTGGGATGGAGGCCCATATCAGGCTACTTCGATGGGAGCCTGCTTCTTCCTCTCCCACTCCCCCTGCCTGTGTTCCCTCTCTCGCTGGCTGTCTCTTTGTCAAATAAATAAAATCTTTTTTTTAAAAAAAGGGAAAGGCTTTCAGCTTTTCTCCATTGAGAATGATATTCGCTGTAGGCTTTTCATGGTTGGTTTTTATGAAATTGAGGAATTATCTTTCGGTTTAATAACGCTGTTTGGCCAGTGCTCAAACCTGAAGTAAATGAATTCACTTCACAGTGAATTACCATAACCTTAATGCCTCAGAGCCTCCATTAAGATCTGCATACCTAATTTTACTGAAATTAATAGGAATCAGCAACTGGAAAATATTTTGCTGTTATAGATTTGGCTGATATGTTCTACTCTATGAATAGTTCTTTAACTCTGGGATTAAATGAATGATCAGGAAAGGAAGTTTGTAGTCCTTGTAGGTGTTAGCAGCACTGTCATGCATGATAGAGTGTACTGAAGAGCTGATGCATTCCATTTCCAAAGTGGAACATCCCTAATTATGGATGAGACCCGTGGGTCAGCAGTTATCTTAGCACTAGAAGGTGTCCTGGCCAACATTTGGTTCCTTCTGCACATTTTTATAGACTCTAGGCCATTGTCAATGGTATGGTCATCTGGTCTGACTAACGGCAGCAACAACAATCCCTTATCTAAGGTGTTCCTCCCTCTTTCTTGGGGTAAAGAACTTTGGGCTATCTTCCCTCCTAGATCCCCAAAATACAAATAAGGCCACACATATTCTCTACACATGACAATTCAGTTTTCAGGGGCTCATTGTAATGCACAGGCAGATAAATTGGCTTTGATTTCTGAGACACATATTGGCACAACCTCAGATCTGATCTAACTTTGACTAGTGGGCCCGTGAAATATCAGGCCACAGAGAAGCCACTGCCCTGAGGTCCTGAGAAGAATGAAAGGGACTGTCCTCCTCAGCCATGAATAACGTAGTGACTAACTCATGTACAGTACGTGGGAAAATGTGCCACCGTCTATACAGTTGAGGAGGCTCATTTCCCTGGGGACTATCCATTAACCAATGGCAAATAGATTTTATGGGGTCACTGACTCCCTCTGCAGAGGATCCTTACTATTCTCTGACCATGGTGGACACTTAGAAGGGAATATTGCTCATCTATCCTCCAGACATGTTACCAGTGAAGCCATAACAGAGGCATCAACAAGACACTTATTCACTTTAGAGTTCCAGACATTACTAATAGTAACCTAGGCACTTACTTCACTTTGAAAGTACACAATGCTGGGCTCTTGAAAAGGCATGTATTAAAACTACCCACCTTTCCCTCCTCACCCTGTTTACCAGCCTCAGGTTGCAGGCCTTAGAGAGTGCAGTAAGTCTTCCTTAAAGAAACCTTGCTAAAATTACAGAACAGTACGTGGTCTGCTCACTGACTCTTACTACCATCAGCAACCTTAGTTATGCTCGACTTCTGAGACTTAGGACCTCTGGCTTTGTCCTGATCATAGGCTTCTGACACTTAGGACCCTTGCTTTGTCCTGATCATAGGGCTTCTGGCATCTTATAAATAGAAACCTCCCCATACAAAATATTTCTGTCAAAGTCATTCCTGTTAGGCCTTTGGTTTCATTGTTGTATACCCACTCATATCCCACTCCGAGACCTTCCTCCTAACATCACCTGTACTCTGTGAACCTTTTATGCCAATATTTTATTTTAGGCAACATGATTTCCCTCAGTGTCAACACCAACATGCTCTTTTCCTGTAATTGTGCTCACTCTGCTCAGGATCCTGGAGTCACAGGAATTGCCTTAGGCACATGAAATGCCCCTGCAGAAACTTACATTATTAATGCTGACCAGGAAATATTTAAGATACTTTCTAACCAAATGCAACAGCATGTATGAATTTACCATTAAAATGATTTGTCCATTTTACTATTGATAGAAATTCAGGTTGTTTCCATTTCAGGGAAATTTTGTACATGCTGCAGTGAGCATTTTTGTATATGCACGCTGCAGTGTATGTAGAGAGGTTTGTTCCAGAAATATATCCAGGTTATTTAGGAGTGCATTTAAAAATTTTCAAACTGGGATGCCTGGGTGGCTCAGTTGGTTAAGCTCTGACTCTTGATTTCAGCTCAGGTCGTGATCTCAGGGTCAGGAGATACCGTCCTGGGTCTGGCTCCATGCTCAGTGGGAAGTCTGCTTGAGACTCTCTCTGCTCCTTCCCCCAGTCGTGCTCTCTCTCTCTCTCAAATAAATAAATAAATAAAATCTTAAACATTTTCAAAGACATTAGTGTTTTCTGGTTGTATTTTTATATTGATTTCTGGCATAATTACACTGTGGGCAGAGAACAAATCCATATTTCCAATCTTTTGAGATTTCTTGAGATTTTCATTTTGGTTCTGTCATTATAAAAACATTCTTTTGTTCTTTTTGTTGTTGTTTGTTTGTTCTTGAAAAGAAAGTGGATTTTGGATTTGTTGGGTGCTATATATTTTCTGTATTTTTATTAAGTCCAGATTTTAATCTTGTACCCTGAGTCTATATATTTTTTGTCGTGTCCTACTATTGATTTTGTGGCCAAAAAATTCCACCATGATTTTATTTTATTTTTACAGATTTTATTTATTTATTTGAGAGAGAGCATGAGCAAGGGGAGGGTCAAAGGGAGAGGGAGAAGCAGACTCCCTGCGGAGTGGGAAACCAGATGCAGGGCTGGATCCTAGCACCCCAGGATCATGACCTGAGCTGAAGGCAGATGCTTAACCGACTGAGCCACCCAGGCACCCCTTAACTATCCTTCTTAATATGTCTACCAAGTTTTATTTTGTTAATTTTGAGGCCTAATTAGTTGTTAGGTGCACAAAAAAATTATCAAAGTCTGTAGTTAGTATCTTTACGCTCCTCTCAGTCAGTAAAGGAAATGTAGGGTTTTAACTCCATTTCATATCTCATTTAGTATGATATTTTTATTTATGTTTTTATGCTCTATTTTTTTTAAAAGATTTTATTTATTTATTTGACAGAGACAGCGAGAGAGGGAACACAAGCAGGGCGAGTGGGAGAGGAAGAAGCAGGCTCCCAGCAGAGCAGGGTGACTGATGTGGAGCTCGATCCCAGAACCCTGGGATCATGCCCTGAGCTGAAGGCAACGCTTAATGACTGAGCTACCCCGGCGCCCCTGTGCTCTGTGTTTGTTAAAACCGCATACTATATAACAAAACTGATCTTGCAGATGTTCACTTAGATTTACGTGCATATTTACTTGTTATCCATTCTTTGTTTTGTGTGATCTCTTCCATTTTAGACCTTAATACAGAGAGATGCCTCAGAGAGATCCTGTGTATCTTTTACCAGTTTCCCAAGATAGTAGCAACTTGCAAAACTATAGTATAACCAGGATATTGATACTTTAATAATCCATTGATCTTTTATAACTTGTTATAGCCTGGTTCTTCTCATGGCAAATATTTTTAGTTTTTTTATATGTGAAAATCTCTTTATTTCATCACTTATTTTTAAAATGAATCTTTTTTTTTAATTTAACAAGCATAGGGGCACCTAGGTGGCTCAGTCATTAAGCGTCTGCCTTAGGCTCAGGGCGTGATCCCAGGGTTCTGGGATTGAGCCCTGCATCAGGCTCCCTGCTCTGCTGGGAGCCTGCTTCTTCCTCTCCCACTCCCCTTGCCTGTGTTCCCTCTCTTTCTGGCTGTCTTTCTCTCTGTCGAATAAATAAATAAAATCTTAAAAAAAATATTTAACAAGCATAAAAAAGTATACAAAAGAAGTGCTTAGATTGGGTAAATATCCCATCTAAATAACTAGCACCCCAAAATGAGATGTGTCTTGGTGTGTATTTCTTTGGCTTTATTCTATTTGAAATCTGATCAGCTACTTGAATCTCCTGGTTTATGTGTTTTTTTCCCCTCCAAGTTTGAGAGGTTTTCAGTAATTATTTCTTGGAATCCTTTCTCAGCTCTACTTTCTTCTTTCCTTCTGGGACTCCAATTTTACCAATGTTAGCTCCTTTCTAATTGTCCCATGGATGCCTGAGGCTTTGTTCATTTAAAAAAAATGTATTTAGTTTCTGTTCTGAGTAAATTCTACCGATCTGTCTTCAAGTTCGCTGATTCTGTCTTCAGTCATCTTTATTAATGAGGTCATTCAGTGAGTTTTCAAAATTTCTGTTATTGTATTTTTAAGCTCTATAATTTCCTTTTAGTTCCTTTTTATAACTTTGTGAGATTTTTTTATAACTTTGTGAGATATTTTTTCATTTATTTAAAGAGAATCCACAATTGCAGTGAAGCATTTTTATGATGGTTGCTTTAAAATCCCTGTGAGATAATCCCAAAATTTGATTCATCCCAGTTTGGCATCTGTTAATTGTCTTTTTCATTTAAGTTGCAGTATTTCTGTTTCTTTGTGTGATGAGAAATTTTTTAAAAAAAGATTTATTTTAGAGAAAGAGAGAGCACCAGAGAGAGAGCCTGCAAGTGAGGGGAGGGGCAGAGGGAGAGGGAGAGAGAAAATCCTCAAGCAGACTCCCTGCTGATCACAGAGCCTGATGTGGGGCTTGATCCCGGGACCCTGAGATCATGACCTAAGGTGAAATCAAGATTCAGACACTTAACAGACTGAGCCACCCAGGCGCCCCATGGTGATTAATTTCTGGTTGTTTTCTAGATATTCTGGATATTTTATTATAATATTTTGTATCCTATGTAATGTATTTTTTTAGCATCCTGTCTGTTGAGGTGTAGCACAAGGCCAAGTGAGTGCATAGTTTCAGTCTCTTGCTCAGCCTTGCCAATGCCATCCTGGCAAAAGTGAAGCACTCTACCCTTGCTGCCCCATTGCAGATGGGTGGGGTGGAAGTGCAGGTTCCTTCTCAGCCCTGGTGACACCTTGACACTGATTCACACTGTCTCTTTGCCTTTTAGTGGGGGTTACACTCAGCCCCCCCAACTAGACCTGCTACCGGCAGGGAGGGGCAAACAGAGATCTGACTCAACCCAATTTGTTGCTGCAGTGTTGGACATCCCAGTTCCGTGTTAGTCTTTGCTGGCCCAGGGGAGTGGGTGGGTGGCTGGGGGGCAATCAGCCTACCTAGTGAGCTAGTATGTACTCTGTTCTGGGGAATGTCCGTTGTGTACTTGAAAAGAATGTGTACTCTGGTGTTTTAGGATGGAATGTTCTGAATGTATCTGCTAAGTCCATCTGGTCCAGTGTGTCATTCAGAGCTGTTGTTTCCTGTTGATTTTCTGTTTAGGTGATCTGTCCATTGATGTATGTGGGGTGTTAATATCACCTACTATTATCGTGTTACTATCAATTAGTTGCTTTATGTTTGTTATGAATTGTTTTATATGTTTGGGTGTTCCCATATTGGGTGCATAAATATTTACATTTGTTATATCTTCTTGTTGCATTGTCCCCTTATAATTATATAGTACCCTTGTTTTTTTTATAGTCTGTTTTAACATCTAGTTTGTGCGACGTAAGTATTGCTACACTGGCTTTCTTTTGAAATCCATTTGCATGATAAGTGTTTCTCCATGCCCTCACTTCTGATTTGCAGGTGTTTTTAGGTCTAAATCGAGTCTCTTGTAGGCAGCATATAGATGGGTCTTTTTTTTTTTTTAATCTATTCTGACACCTGCCATCCTTTGATTGGAGCGTTTAGCCCATTTACTTTCAAATAATTATTGATAGATATGTATTTATTGCCATTTATTACTTATTTTGCCATTGTTTCCGTAGATTTTCTCTGATCCATTCTTGTCTTTCTCTTTCATGTTTTGTTGATTTTCGTTAGTGATATATTTAGATTTCTTTGTATTTATTCTTTGCATATTTATTAGGGTTTTTGATATTTGGTTACCATTAGATTTGCATATAACCTCTTCTGGAAATATCAGTCTACATTAAGTTAATGATCAGGTTTGAACTCATTTTTTTTTTTTTTTAGTATGTTCCGTGCCCAATGTGGGTCTTGAACTCATGACCCCAAGAGGAAGAGTTGCATGATCTACCAACTAAACCAGCCAGGTGCCCCTGAATGCATTCTTTTCTCCTCTCCTCCCCATGTTTTAGGTATATGTTGTTATATTTTTTGTCCTTGTTTTTGGTATGAGTTCCTTGACTGATTTTTACTGTTTTTATGCTTCCTTCCTTTATATTGTCATTTTTGGTCTCTCCTTTCCACTCAAAAAGTCTCTTTTAACATTTCTTGCAGGGCTGGTTTAGTTGTCAAGAAATCCTTTAGTTTTTATTTATTCTATTCTGAATGATAGTCTTGTTGGATAGAGTATTCTTGGTGTAGATTTTTTTCCATTTAGCACTTTAAATATATTATGCCAGTCCTTTCTGGCTTGCTGTGTTTGTTTTGAGAAATCTGTAGCTAGCCTTCTGGGTTTTCCCTTGCAAGTTAATGACTTCTTTTGTCTTGTTGCTATTAAGATTTTTTCTTTATCACTATATTTTGCAAATGTAATTACAATGTGTCTTGGTGTTGGCCTGCTTTTGTTGATTTTGGATGAGACTTCTCTGTGCCTCCTGGATCTGGATGTCTGTTTCCTTCCTCAGATTAGGGATTTTTTTGTTATTAGTTTTTCACATAAATGTTCTGTCCCCTTTTCTCTTTCTTCTTTTCCTGGGACTCCTATAATATGAATGTTGTTATGTTTGATGGAGTCACTGAGTTCCCTAAGTCTATATTTGTTTTGCAGAATTCTTCTTTTTCTCTTTTGTTCAGCTTCATTATTTTCCGTTATTATTATTTTTTAAAGATTTTATTTATTTATGTGATGGAGATACAGCCAGCGAGAGAGGGAACACAGCAGGGGAGTGGGAGAGGAAGAAGCAGGCTCCCAGCAGAGGAGCCCAATGTGGGACTCAATCCCAGAACACCGGGATCACGCCCTGAGCTGAAGGCAGATGCTTAATGACTGCGCTACCCAGGCGCCCCTATTTTCCATTATTTTGTCTTCTAGGTAATTAATTCATTCATCTGCTGCTTCCAGCCTGATGTACATTGCATCAAGCCTGTTTCCAAACTCATTTATTGCAGTCTTCATCTCTGATTGATTCTTTTTTAACCCTTTATCTCTGGGGTGCAGCTCTCACTGATGTCTTCTTTTCTCTTCTGAAGCCCAGTGAGTATCCTTAGGATTGTTGTTTTAAATTCTTCATTAGGCATGTTGCTTATATCTGTTTTGCTGAGATCCCTGGGTGTGGCCTTGGATAAATTCTTCTGTCTTGGCATTTTGTCTAAGTCTCCGTCGTCTTCTCTGTGTTAGAAAAGCCAGTTATGTCTCCTGCTACTGAAAGTAATGGCTTTATGAAGGAGAGGTCATGTAATGCCCTGGGCCTTGTGCTTCAAGGGGTGTCTCCTGTGTGTGCAGCCTGAAGTCTGCTGTGGCATTCTGTCTGCTCTATCCTTCAGGCCAGTCATCTGCAGAGGCACTTCTTCCATGCTGTTGGCAGTGTTTAGTCTCTGGCCTGAATGTGGCAAGTTTTAACTAGGTGTGCTCTGGTCTGCTTGTGAAATGAGACCTGTCACCACCTCCACCCAAACTGAGGCCCTAATAAACCACTTGGTGTGGGCAGGGGTTTGTGCTGGTCTTCTAGGTGTGGGGCCTATTGTCCTGGGACTGAGGCAAGCTTGACTGAGAAGGGAAGTTCCACTGGAGTACAGGGGCTTGGTGTAAGCAAGTTAGGTAGCTATTGTAGGTAATGTGCTGCTTCCTGAGGTGGCTCTGTGTTTATGCTAAGGGCTGGGGGAGAGAAATTGTGCTGGCCAGCTGCTTTGTTCCCAGAGAGGTGTCTCCATGAATGCTGCTTCTCAGGGACTTCTTCCAAGAAGTATGAATAATCTCTCCACTGTGTGCCCCCGGCACTCTTCAGGTCATTGTTTCCATGCTGTCTGCCCCCAGGTTGTTTTCTTGTCCTCTCTCCAGGAGCAGCACAGTGGCTCTATCCCAGCCAAGCCCACTGTCCTATATAATTTAGGCATCTTTTCAATAAATGGTGTTGGGAAAAGTGGATAACAACATGCAAAAGAAAGAACCTGGACCACTTTATTACTCAATACACAAAAATAAATGCAAAATGGATTAAAGACCTAAATATAAGATCTGAAACCATAAAAAGAAGAGAACACAGGCAGTCACTTCTTTGATGTTAGCTGTAGCACCTTTCTAGATATGTCTCCTGAAGCAAGGGAAATAAAAGCAAAAATAAACTATTGGGACTTCATCAAAATAAAAGCTCCTGCACAGTGAAGGAACAATCAGCAAAACTAAAAGGCAACCTATGGAATGGGAGAAGATCCTTGCCAGTGACAAAGCTTAGAAAGGGTTAGTATCCAAAGTAAGTAGAGAACTTATAAAACGCAACACCCAAACCCCAAATAATTCAATTAACAAATGGGCAAAAGACGTGAATAGACATTTTTTCAAAGACATCCAGATGGCCAATAGACACATGAAAAGATGCTCAACATCACTTGTCATCAGAGAAATGCAAATTGAGACTACAATGAGATATCGCCTCACTCCTGTCAGAATGACTAAAATTAACAACACAAGAAGCATCAAGTGTTCTTGAGGTTGGAGAAAGGGGAACCCTCTTACCCTGTTGGTGGGAATGCAAACTGGTACAGCCACTCTGAAAAACAGTATATAGGTTCTGAAAAAGTTAAAAATAGAACTGCCGTATTATCCTGAAATTGCACTACTAGGTAGTTACCTAAAGAATACAAAAATACTAATTCAAAGGGATACATGCACCTGATGTTTATAGCAGCATTAGCTACAATAGCCAAATTATAGAAAGGCCTAAGTCACCATCAGTCAATGAATGGATAAAGAAGATGTGGTATATATTTATAATGGAATATTACTCAGCCATAAAAAGAATGGCTATGTTCTGCCATTTGCAATGACATGGATGGAGCTAGAGAGTATTATGCTAAGCAAAATAAGTCAGTCAGAGAAAGACAAATACTGTACGATTTCATTCGTAT
Organism: Ursus maritimus; assembly: GCF_017311325.1. Taxonomy (NCBI): domain Eukaryota; kingdom Metazoa; phylum Chordata; class Mammalia; order Carnivora; family Ursidae; genus Ursus; species Ursus maritimus. The sequence goes on along the minus strand of NW_024424564.1, from coordinate 5,331 downwards.
GTGGAATTTAAGAAACAAAACAAACCACCAAAGGGAAAAAGAAGAGAGAGAGGCAAGCCAAGAAATGGATTCTTAACTATAGAGAGATAACTGATAACTGGTTATCAGAGGGGAGGTGAGTGCAGGGATGGTTTAAATAGGTGATGGGGATTAAGGAGTGTACTTGTATGTGCACCTGGTGTTGTTTGGAAGTGTTGAATCATTATATTGTACACCGGAAACTAATATTATAGTGTATGTTAACTAACTGGAATTAAAAATGAAAAAAAACTACACACATTTAATGTATACACCTAAAGGAGTGTATGCATTGACATATGCATTGACAGATATTTTGAAACCAGTCATATTTCTGGCCAGTGGTCCTAATATATTATCATTTTTAATATATTGCTTGATTAGGCTTGATAAATTTTATTCAGGACTTTAGCATCTACATTTGTGAAGGATATTGGTGTGAAGTTTTTGGAAATGTATGTGTTTGGTTTTGGTATCAGGGTAAGGTGGGTCTCCAATGAGCTGGGAAGTACTTCTTTTCTAATTTTCTCGAAGAATTAATGGAAAATTGGTATGATTTATTCTTTAAATTTCTGGTAGAAAACACCAGTGGAGACAATGAACCAGGTGTTTTCTTTGTGAGAAAGATTTTAATCATATTTTCTATTTCTTTAATAGTTAGTTGTTGGGCTCTTGAGAATGTGCGTTTTTTCTTTTTATTTATTAAGCTTTTAATTTTAATTCCAGTGTAATTAACATATAATGTTATATTAATTTTAGGTGTATGATGAACTGATTCAACAATTCTACACATTACTCAGTGCTTACCTTGATAACTGTACTCTTTAATCCCCATCACCTATTTCAGCCATCCAACTATCCACCTCTCCTGTGGTAATCATCAGTTTGTTCTCTGTAGTTGAGTCTGTTTCTTGGTTTCTCTTTCTCCCTCTATTTTTCCTTTGTTCATTTGCTTTGTTTCTTATATCCTACAGATGAGTGAAATCATATGGTATTTGTCTTACTGTGACTGACTTATTTCATTTAACATTGTACTCTTTTGAGAAATCTCCTGAAATTCTCATGTTTTTCTTTTATGTTTTAGTTTTTTTTCTCTCTGAATGATTTCATCATATTCTCTTTATTTTTGGTTTTTAGCAGTTTGACTGTGATGCATCTAAGGGTGTGTTTTTTGTGTCTGTTATTTATCCTGATAGTCTGCAATGGGATCTCTGAATTTTTGGGATCTGTTGTTTGTTTTCTTTCATTATGATTGGAAAATTATCTGACATCACCTCAGATATTTCTTTCTCCCCAATTTGCTCTTTTCTTCTGGGATTTCTATTGCACATATTTTTGAGTGTTTGATATTGTCCCATTGCTCTGAAATGGCCTACTTTTTCCCACACACTTTTTTTTACTTGGACTTAATTTGGATAATTTCTGTTGACTTTTCTTCACTTTCACTGATTCTTAAACTGTGTCTGGTAGGCTTATGAACCCATTACAGAATTCTTTATCTTTGTTAATGTGTATTCTAGTTTTAGCATTCCATTATGCTAAAAACAAAAACAAACTTTAGTTTCCCAACTGTTCATGAATGTTGTTGTCCACCTTGTTCATTAAACCTTTTAACAGAATAATCACAATTATTTTATAGTCCCTGCCTGGTAATTCTAACATCTGTGTCATTTCTGAGTTAGTTTCAAAATTTTGTTTTGATAATGGGTTTCTTCTTGCTTTTTTGTGTGTATTGTAATTTTTGATTGCATGTTGGACATCACATGTAGACAAATAGTAGAGACTGAGATAAATAGTACTTACGCACAGAAATGGGTATGCATTTTTTTCTTTAAGGCTAATGGTAGATTTATTCAACCTAGTTAGGAGTTGAGCTGAATTTAACTTTTGTTGTTGCTATCAATAATTTCAGTGCACCGTAATCTTCAAAATCCTTCAGTTGTGGGCTGGTATTCTCTTGTGTGTAGTGGTGGTTCAGTTGCTAAATTCACTGATTTTGATTTGGAAAAATGTCTCAGAGGAGGGGAATGCAGTGGCAGATGTGATGATGCAGGCATTTGAAAAATATAGGAGAATAAATGCCTACAAAGATGGTAGAGTTGATTGGCTATTGCCAAGTTGTTTTGATGTCTTGATGAGGGATAATGAGAGTTAAGGGATGTTAACAAGCAGTTAATGGTTATTTATGAGAGCCAGAGGGTCTACCTATGTTGTAGGTTACAAAGAGGCCCTCATCTCCTGTAGCTGAAGGACAGACATGGCTGAGTGGTATGTTGATCTACTTGTTAGAAGTATAGAACTCCAGAGCATTTGAATGCTTATCCAAGGTAGATAAGTTATGAAGCTCAAGACCCTGATGGGGAAAACATGGATACTGGAAACATGGAAAGGGCACATCTGTATGAATCCTTCTGAAGATTTTGACTTTGTAGCTTGCTATGAACACTTTGGATTTGCAGAGGTGGCCCACCCTTCCCTACCAAGAGCTAGCTGGAAGATGCTTCTGAGGCCCCTCTCTCCTACAAGGCACCAGATGCTTCCCTCAGTAACTGTCCCCAGTTTTGCTCCTGGATGCCATGCTGATAACTAGGGTTAAACCTAGTGTTATCCAGCTGAGACATGCTGGGCTTGATAAAGGAGGGAAGAATTTATGCACTAGAAAAATTGAAAGAATTGGCTAGCTTGTACTGGCAGAAGTCAGAAATGTGTTCCCGAGACTGGATTTTGATCAGGGTCCCAGAATGTAATACTGGCTGAGAAAGAATTTATTGACATCCTTAGGATGTGGGGCTTAACATCCTAGCAAGGACCTAATTTTACTGCTAGGGTGGCTCTTGGAGCCTGAAAAAGTGTTGTCCAACACTGAGTGATGTGGAAACACCTGACTTGCCCTGAAAGATGGTAATGGAAGGAATAAAATGGCTGAGGGAGGTGGGCATAGTGGAATGATGTAAGAGCATTAGATTCACTAGAAGATTTGTTCTACAGGAGGGGCAATGGGACATATTCACCAGGGAGATAAGGAATGTGCTACTGAGAGGAATATCACATCATTCATCAGAGATGATGGTGGGACAGATGGTCACAGAGCTGGGCTTGTTAATTTTCATGGGTATGATGGGACCTGAAGGAGTAGAGGCCAGGTGGCTCCACTTGAGTGCCTGAAGCATTTACCACAAGGATTGACAAAGTCAGAAGGGTGACCAAGGGATTCGAACTGCAGGAAGTTGTGCAGATAGTTAATAGACCACAGCATCCTAAGGCCTCCCTATGTAGCATCTGTAACTCTTCTAAACCCCTCAATTTCATCTACAAATGTATTCTCTAAAAGTCAGGCACGCTTTGCCACACTCCAGCTTCTACAGACTTTGATCAGTGTTAACATGGCCAAAGATATCTCTTCACCTGATTTTTCCTTTAAATGGAGTCCAAAGATTCCTTGGTAATAGTTTTCATTCTGATTACAGCTCTCAAATGAAAGTCAGAAATGTCCTTTTGAACAATCATGAGATTCCATGCTGTCCTTTAGAGTAGGAAATATTTTCTGTAGGAGATGCCAGAAAGAGACAATCTTTAAGAGCTATCAGAGGTAGAAACCTGAGAAAACAAATTGGAAAACCTGAGAAAGATCACCTGAAGTAGAATCTGTTTTTGTGTATGACCTCATGAATTCTATTTTCTGGGAAGTACCTAGGAATTTCTGAGAAAATGTACCTACAACTTTTTGACAGTTATTGGTAAGACTAAGAGCTTCTCGTGGGAAAATGAACTTAATCATTCAGCTGATCACCAGATTTAGGATAAAGTAACTTTTAATCAGATATTTCTTTTTTGTAGGTACTCTAAGGATATTTTTTCCCTAGTTTTCCCCTTTATTGAAAGATATGTGCCAGAAAAAAGGTCTTTGAATATCTTTGTCTTGCTTGCAAATTTGAAACAAAAAAATTTTTTAAAAAAGATTTTATTTATTTATTTATTTAACAGAGAGAGAGACAGCGAGAGAGGGAACACAAGCAGGGGGAGTGGGAGAGGAAGAAGCAGGCTCCTAGTGGAGAAGCCTGATGAGGGGCTCGATCCCAGAACGCTGGGATCACGCCCTGAGCTGAAGGCAGACGCTTAACGACTGCGCCACCCAGGCGCCCCTGAAACTAAATTTTGATACATACTCACAATCCATTGATGTGAGCAATTACTTTAAAAGAGGTATCAGAAGCTCAAGTTATCAGTTGGAGTAACTTCATGAATTTCATTCAGATTTTCCATTGATTTTGAGGCCATTAAAATGAATAAAGATGCACTATTTTTCTGGTGACATCCTTGAAAGCTTGTTTTACTTGTTTATTCCTTAGAGTGTAAATAAATGGGTTCAATAAAGGGGCAACTGAGGTATTGAGCACAGCCACTCCCTTATTGAAGGTAACTCCTTCTTTTGCTGAGGGTTTTATGTACATGAAGATGCAGCTGCCATAAGAGAGGAAGATGACACTCATGTGGGAAGAACATGTGGAAAAGGCCTTTATCCTTTGCTGAGCAGAGGGGATCTTGAGGATGGTCCAGATGATGTTTGTGTAGGAGAGAATCACCAGTACCAGAGTGACCACCAAAGTCACAACTGCTAAGATAAATTCAAGCTGCTCCAGGAGTCTTGTGTCTGAGCAAGATATTTCTAGGAGGGGTCCATAGTCACAATAATAATGATTCAGCACGTTGGAGGCACAGAAATCCAGCTGAGTGGTCAGGATGATTGGGTATACGATGATTAGAAATCCAGCCAACCAAGAGCAGAGGACCAGCTGGATGCAGACTCTGTTGCTCATGATGGTCAGGTAATGCAGGGGTCTGCAGATGGCCACGTAGCGGTCATAGGACATGGCGGCCAGAAGGTAAAACTCCGTGGCTCCGAAGAAGATGGCAAAGAAGTACTGAGTCAAGCAGCCAGCAAAGCTGATGGTCTTGTTGCCAGTTGTGATGCTGAACAGCAGCCTGGGAGTAAAAGTGGTCGTAAAGGAAATTTCTAAGAAGGAGAAATTCCGGAGGAAGAAATACATGGGAGTCTGGAGGTGGGAGTCCAGTAGTGTAAGGGTGATGATTGTCAGGTTTCCAATGATGCTGAATATGTAGGTGAGGAGGAGAAATATAAAGATTACAGGTTTGACCTCTGGGGTGTCTGTTAGTCCCAGCAGAATGAATTCTGTCAGAAAGGTTTGGTTTTTCATTGCTAACCTTTGCTGCCTATAAAGGTACAAAGGAAAGAAGTCAGTGATGAGAATGAAAGGAGGAGCTCAGGAACATTTAGGAGAAGCTAAGCCTTTT
>NW_024424563.1:0-1518 GCF_017311325.1 Ursus maritimus | reverse complement strand
AGATAATGGGGATGAAAGTAACTACATGAATATCTTCTTCTAGATTCATTCTCTCCTTCTCCACCTCGCTCTGGGCCCTGGTAGGTGATCTGAGTGGGATGCATCAATGAGTATCTCGTCCTCTGACTTCCAGGTGACTTTGACTGGTAGGAGTGGGGGCCTTGCTAGGAGATTGGAGAGTGGGAGGAGAAGGAGGTCCAAGTATTTATTGCTTCAGCTCTCTCCCTGGAAGTCACCACAGATTTGCTTGTCGCTCCACTGAAGGCTACCAGCCTAGCAGGTGGTCATTGCCACTTCCTGTCAGGAATCTTGTAACTGCCTCTTCCCCAAAATATATATATCTTTTGCTTGGCAGCATCGATTCCCCCTCTCTGTTTAGGGAGAATCCCCCACTGCGTAAGTTTGATGAAGCCCCAGGGGCAGATACTCACTAGGTTGGACTTGGAACTTTGAATCTTGGAGACTAACAAAAGCCAGTGAGAATTCAGAGTTCTTTTACCGTCCAGTGGTGGCGGCAGGGTCGCAGGGCTTGCTGCCATAACCAGTGACCTTTCAACATGCTTTTGGCAATGGTCGCTCCTCTTGGTTTCAGTGTGGGTGTCCACCTATTCTGGTGATTTTTTTGAGTCACTCAGTGACCTTTTTAAAAATATCTCTGTTTTTGTTAAAAATAGCCAGAGTGGTTTCTTTCACTGGCAGCCAAGAAGACTAACCATTTTCTACCCTACAGAATTATCAGCTTCTCAAAGTATGGACCACGTCTCTGTCCTTCATTGCCCCAGGGTCTGGTACACGATACATTCACAAGCCATGTCGAACATTTGAACAATGAACAAAGTTCCTAAACCTCTAAGAAGCCAATTGTGAGAACTCGTATAGATCAGATGCACTGTTTTCCAATGACCTATAATATATCTTTCCTTTTACAATATGCCATTCTGTCATACAGGATAAATTAATTAGACTGTCAACATAATTTTTGTGGATGTAGTCTTTCATCTTTTTTAAAAGCACCGAAGGAAAAAAAAGTGTTTGGAGCCTGGTGTCGTCTACCCGCAGACCAAGCCAAGTTTTCCCGGGTGAGAGGTGCGGAGCCAGATGCCAACGCTTATCAGAGCCAAAGGGGCAGCTCCCGCTGGCTGCCTCTCGACTGCCCTCTCTCATTCTGTCCGTCCCACCCCTCCCTTCTTCTGCCCCTCCTCCTCCCCTTGCTTTGACAGATTGCTGACTTCACAGCTGCCACTGCGGAGTCCCAGACTCCTGGCTCCCTGAAGGCCCCACATCCTGCTAGACCGCACACTCATTACAGGACACGCTGAGTCTAGACATCCACCATCAACAGCAAGTTTTATCTTATGCCCGCGAGACCCACAGTGCACATTGTCTCGATGAAAAGTTCTTAGACCGGGAACAAGGGGAAGCAGAGAAATCACTCCCCGCTCTTAATTGTATTTCTCTCTTTCCACCAGACAGTGCTCACCTCTGTTTTCTCACTCTCTCTTTCTCTCTTTCTTTCCC
>NW_024424562.1:0-1519 GCF_017311325.1 Ursus maritimus | reverse complement strand
CCAGGATTTGGAGTCCAGGCAGATCTGAAAAGTCAGGTGGTCAGAACACAGAAACACTTATGGAAATTTTTGTTCATGGGTAGACATACTGAAAACCATTCCAAAACTGGAATATGAGACAAAAGGCAAAGAACAAGCTGAAGATACTGTAAGAAGAGGTCAGTGCAAAATCCAAAGTCAGGGAAGTCTCGGCTATGTGGAGGTTTCCCCCCTTTGCTGTACCTTCGAAGATTCTCTAGCACATACAGGTGCTTTGGCAAGTATTTGTTGAATGAATAAATCAGTCTAGGTTGTCAGTCCAGATAGAGGTCAAACATGGAATCACCAAAGACCCAAGAAACCGAGGTCTGCCAATTTAGGAGCTGAGCTCAGTGGGGACAGAAGAGCTGGGTCAGGGTAGGACTAACTAGATATACAGCCCGAGGGAATTTTCAGAGCTCTTTCCAGCCTCTGCCTGAGTTTCTGGGACCCTACAGAGGAACACTATGTACGAGGCACTTCACTTTATACTCGCGAAGTCGTATTTGCCAGAGAGGGCTGTTGCGTGGCGAGCCAGGCAGAGCCTGCACACTCTACCAGCAGGCACTGAGCTGGCATTGAGGAGACCGCATGGAGGGAGGCGAGGACGGGGCTCTAGAACCAGCAGACAGACCTGGTTGAATGCACGGCACGAGTGTTAGGGGGCAGCACTAGCATCTCCGAGGTGACTATATTCTAAAGTTTTGTCTGCGGAATTGCTGCGTTTCAGAAGATCAGAGACTGCGCTTACTTCCTAGTTCATCTTTATACATTCAGTTGGGGTAAATGTATTCTATGGGTATTAAAAATGGGTTACATGTGACAATGATAGCTCAATAAAAATGGAAAAAATAAGTAAAAATGGGTTATTTGCAAAGTTAGATAGGAAGGAAAAATGTTAAGGCTTTGTTTTCAAGCCTTGACTAAGTTTCCTGGTCTTTTTCACGAGGACCCATTTCATTACTGTCCTCTTTATCGCATAGACAAACAAGTTGGGTTCAATATTTTCACCCCTGCTGCTGTCCTTGACTTGGTTGGGTCGCCTCAGCCTCCCCTTGCACCCTTTAATCCATCCAACACAATGCCTTAGGTTGTTTTAGACTCTCTGCTCTTGGGTGCAGATAGTAACTAAGTATCAAAACAGAAAGGAGGGGAATTCTATAGGGAGACCTATCATCTTGGCGGCCTCATCCCTGGAAGTCACTCACCACCATTCCTGCACCTCTCTGTCTGAAAGCTGCTGGAGCAACTCACCCCAGCAGAAGTGACTTCTCTCTCTACACTGACTGTTGAGACACTTCCTTTCTGGAAACTTTTTACTTGACTTTCATGGCACAGCACGTCCTGCTTTTCCTTCCTCTGTTCTCTGGTGGTGGTCTTCCACTTCCTCTCAGCAGTTGTTTTAACTCTTTACCACTCTCCGTGTGCACTGTCCCCTCCTTCTTTATGGTCATCCCCCGAGCCTCTGATTTCAATGAGAAGGTAGTGCCCATCGGGCAGG
>NW_024424561.1:0-1519 GCF_017311325.1 Ursus maritimus | reverse complement strand
AAACTTACTCTCCAAAGGAACAGGCATGACTGAGTAGGCAGGTGCTGGGGGCCAATTATAGAATGGGAGTTTTCCTAATTAGACTCCATGTACAATACAATGCATGTTAAAGGATATATAAAAATGTGATCATTGGACACGTACATATATTATTCACACTCAATAAACTGCAGCAATTGTTGAAAACTTAGATCAGCTAAAAATTTTTTTTTAGGGGATGGAGGGGGATACTATCAATGACATTGTTTAACATTTCTGGCAAATTCTCCACAGACCATGTGCTGCCTTGTCAGCTGTACCCAGGGCTTGAGGGCTCCCTGTTGTTCTTCTGCCCTTGATATACGCCTTTTCCCCAAACTCCTCTCCTCCCGAGGACCTGCTGCTTAAAATCTGCCTCCTTTCACTGTCTGAGTGATAGGCCTTCTGAATGCAAATACTCGGTGCCTACCTCTTCGCCCTAGTGCTGCTTTTCACGTTAATCTGAGTTTATCAGAGCCTGTCCCTGGAGCTCAGTCATTCATTCCTCTGTTCATGTATTCGACATGTTTCATCATCCTCCAGTATGGTCCCAGGACTGTGGCAGGTTATGTCCTCAGGGAATGCACAGTCTTGTGGGAGAGACAGCCACGTAAGCAGCAACTGACATTCAGCGTGATCGGCTGGGCGTTTGCTTGCCTGTTCGCAGAGAAGGCACAGCTCTGTGAGCGGGGGACGGAGGGGGTGCTAGGAAAAGAGAAACACCCCCAAGGGGGAGCGGGGCGGCTGATCGGCATCCTCGGAGTCGGCATCCAAAGGCACGGGGGCCGCTGGCTGGGCATCTCTGCAGACGAGGGTTCTGAGCCCCGATGCTCTGAAAAGACTCATTTCCGCTCCTGGGGGAGACAATGAAGAGGAAAGTGTCTCATTAGTGCCGGGAGGAGGGGCAGAGAGATTGCGCGAATCTCGGGAGGAAGGGCAGGACCGCCTCTTCCTTCACAAACACCTCCGACCTGCCCCATACCGTGACTCTCTCCAGAGTCCGGTTTCCTGAGAGGGTCTTTGATGTGAAATGTGGCACGAATCTCCCTTACACGAATTTCCCATTAAGTAGCGCACTGCTTCCTCCGCACAGGCGCTGGCCAGAGAGTTCCCGGGACCCGAGGTAACTGAACTCCTGCCAAACTGTCCATCTTGTGCCCGCTTTGCATAAGGTCCTTGGTCTGCCGTTGGGCTTGGGCAGAGCAACTGGTTCTGAAGCACCCCCTCGGCCTCCCCCTGCCGGGAGCTGATTTCTTAAGCTATGATATCTGACCGCAGCATTCTCTTTTTATCCGCGGTTTCGTGTTCTGGAGGTTCAGTTACCCTAGTCAACACAGGGGCTGGAAGCTGATGATCCCCCCTCTGACGAATCAGCAGTTAGGTTGCCCGACCCCACGTCACGCACCTTACTTCCTCTTCTCCCGTAGGCCTTTTGTCATCTTGCATCATCAGAAGAAGGGTGAGCACAGGACAGTAAGGTATTTTGAGAGAGAGAGAGAGA
>NW_024424560.1:0-1519 GCF_017311325.1 Ursus maritimus | reverse complement strand
CATCCCACCCCTGGCCTTCCAAAATTCATTTTCTGCAAAATACATTCATTCCATCCCAACAGTCCCAAATGTCATAAGTTGTTCCAGCATCAACTAAAGTCCAAAGTCTTATTTAAATATCATCTAAATCAAATATGGGTGAGACTCAAGTTATGATTCATCCTGAGGCAAATTGCTCTCCATCTGCCATCTGCGATCTTGAGAAATCAAACAAGTCGTGTACTTCCAAAATACAATGGTGTGACAGGCATAGGATGGACATTTCCATTTCAAAAGGAAGAAAGAAAGAAGAGTGACAAGGCCAGAGCAAGTTTAAAATCCAATGGCGCAAATTCCATTACACTTGAAGGTTCTAGAGTATTTCTGGTTGGCTCAATACTCTGCCCTCTTGGCCCACTGGGGTGGGGTTCTACCTGCTGCACCCACTGAACCAGCAAGAGAAATCTTGCCCCCAGGGCTTTGCAAGGCAGAGATTGGGCTCCCAAGGCTCTGAAAAGATCTGCCCCCATGGTGGTTCTCTGACTGGGCCCTGTGGCTCTGTTGGGCACAGCCCACACTGCACTGGAGTCCACTGGAGTGGACTCCACTGGACTGCCACTCCACAGTGTTAAAGGAACACAGCACCAGAATGTGGGGAATGGAAGCTGCCATGTGAAGCTTCACTAGACAGTGTGCACTAGGCAGGGCAGACAGAGGTCCCACAGACACCAGCAACCCTTCCTTTGAAGCCACTCTGTCCCTGGGGCTTTGCACTCTGGACCTTGGTGACAGTAGCAACACTGATGCTCTCTGAATCATCTTAATGGGAAAGGGGGTTATTCTTCTATTGTCTTCAACAACAGTTCCTGGTTTCTGTTGAGATGGTCCTTTGGGCATATTCTTAATATTCTTTCCTGAGCAGTCTTTCAAATTCATTTCAATATGGATAGGCTGAGAACATGTGAAATGTTTAAAGTCCACTTCTCTTTCGATTAACAGTTCCAACCTTAAATCATTTCTCTCTTCTCACATTATACTACAAGTGGTCAAGAGGAACCAGGCCACTCCTTCAGCACTTGCTTAGCTACTTCTTCAACCAAATATCCAATGGCATCTTTCACAAGTTCTACCTTTCACAAAGCACCAGGACATGAACACAGTTCAGCCAAGCTCTTTGCCACTTCTTAACAAGGATTGCCTTACCTCTGTTGTCCCATAACATTTCTCATTTTTGTCTGAGATCTCATTGGAATGGTTTTTACCACCTAGATTTCTGTCACCATTCTGCTCAGGACTACTTAGATTTTTCTTTTCTTTTCTTTTCTTTCTTTCTTTTTTTTTTTTTTTTTTTTTTGAGAGAGAGAGAGAGATAGCCCCAGTGGGGTGGGGTGGGGAAGGGCAGAGGGAGAGGGAGGGAGAGAGGGAGAGAGAGAGAGAGCGCCAGTGGGTCAAGAGGCAGAGGGAGAAGGACAGAATTTCAAGCGGACTCCATAGCCAACGCATAGCCTGGTGTAAGGCTCGATCTCACGACCCTAAGATC
>NW_024424559.1:0-1520 GCF_017311325.1 Ursus maritimus | reverse complement strand
CTGCAATAATACTCTTTTTCACTGCCTCGGTCCCAATTTATATATACCAATTTATATATATAGACCAATAATATACCTGTTATACATAGAAATGCACATATAAATGTATGCATAGCTACTTAAATGTGTGTGTATGTACTTAGATCCAATTGAGTATCAGTTGACAAGAACCAAGAAATATCTGTACTTAAAGAATAGTTTGTGTATTATATTTTTCATTTATTGTTTTATTAAAAGAATAGTTGCTGAGGCTAATAATTCCCTGTTTAAAGGAAACTCTAATGACCTCTGAGGTTCTGCCCACCTCAGCAATTTTTATAGAATTATAAGCATTGAGTACTTATCATATACAAGGTCCTTGACATTTATTTTAAATTATTTAATTCCTTACAATAACTCTATGAACTCTGAACTATTGTCTCTATATCAGAAATGAAAAAATTGAAGCTGGAAGAGAATAAGTAATGTGCTTAAAGCCTCATGATTAATGGAAAGACTAAATTTTGTCTGATTCCAAAACTCATCTTTTAATTCTGTATTGCCTCCTTTTATACCTTTTATCAGAATCGATAGCATATAAAGATATATCCATGGATTTAGGTTTAAAAAAATTCAAAAACCTTTGTGAAATTTAAAACAAAGTAAAAATCATAAACAAAACAACTTTTGTAGGTGATAAGACAGATGAGCTTAAACAAATAAGGCATCAGATGTGACAACAAAGCGCTAAATAGAAATAAAAGTGTGATTTTTACTACTTAAGATCATTAAGGCTAATAGCTGACTTTCTGTCTTAGCCAAAATATGAACTCAGTATGATGAATTATGCATTACTTGGGCTACATCTGATTGTGAAATCCTCTAAAGAATTTACTTGAATCCTGTTTTTCCAGTTAGAGCTTTTACTTGCTTCAGGGAGAATTTGGTACTGAGGGGAGGTTCACAGAAAAAGAATAGATAAGATAGAGATCTCTCCAGCCCACTGCACTAGGGAATATTTGGGAATGTATGGACATACTATCATAGAAAGAAAAAGCCACAAGAATAACCATAGTTAGCATTTCTTGAATGCTGCATTACTGTTTGAAGGGCTTTGTGTATATTAACTTGCTTAATCTTCACAAAACAAAGGCAAGAATAAACCTGATAAGAAACCCTGGCATTACGGCACTTTTTCTGGTAAGGATGGACTCTCCTTAATGAGAAACGTTGAGCATACCAATCACATACATGAGCTGTCAATCATTTATTTTGTAGAATCATTATGGAGTTACTTTAAATACCAAGCTTTTCTAATACATTTTAGCTGTAACTGGATTTATAAAACATTGATTTAGATAGAAACTTTCAAAAATATACTTTTTAAATTAAAAAATATACACCATGTGTTTCTCACATTTATTCGTCGACCCCACCAAACCTGAAGATGCCTGGCTGGACCCAAGAGAAATAAGATTAACCAGTTAGAGGATTTCGCTTTTATTTTTGTTTTTGGAGATGTTATTATAGTCATTTACTAG
>NW_024424558.1:0-1520 GCF_017311325.1 Ursus maritimus | reverse complement strand
TTACCGCAGGATTCGCGAGCTTCTCACTGGCGAGGCCGCAGCCAATCAGAAAGCAGCGCCGCTGTTCTCGGGCAGGAGGCCTGGAGACGCGCGCACCTTCCCCCGACACCCAGCGAAGCACGCGGCCACACAATCCCAGTAGCTCGCACACATCCACTGTCCCCGGGACGCGCAGCATCGCCCCCACACACGCGCACCATCACCGTGACACGCACGCAGACGTACACAACACCAGGAACACGCCGAGACACACGGCATCGCACGGGCACACCAAATCGCAGTCAGCACAGTCCCAGGACGCACAAGCACTGCCCCAGACCCACAACCACAGCGGCACACCTTACCCCAACACACAACCGCATCGCCCAGACACACGCAGTCTCCATGACTGAGTCCCTAGAGCACACAGTATCAGGGACACACACACGATGACAAGTGACACCCTCATAATCCCACAGCCAGTTTATCCCAGTGACACACAATCGCAATGACATAGTCATGGTGGCACACAACATTGCAGGGACACACCATCTTATTAACATATATAGTCCCATATAGGGAGACACACAACATCACCCTGACGACACAACCACAATGACACCAACTACAATGACACACATAATCACACGCAGCATTGCACGGATGCACATATTCTCAGTAACACATAGTCCCACGGACACACAACACTTCAGATACAATGACAGTGTTACACACACAATCCCACTATACACAGCACTGTCCAGACACACACGATAACAGTGACATGCACGCGCATCTTCTCCTTGACACACAGCAAAGCACAATGGCACATGCAATCACAGTGACACAACGTTCCCAGCACACTACACCACAGTGCTGTTACACTGATGCATCCAATCACACTAACACAAGGGTACAATGACACAGCACTTTCACAAACATTTCTACTAACACACATCATTCCAACACATATACAGTCCCCATGTCACACAAACACAATCACATGGTCACATACCATCTCATATACAATCCCCATGTCACACAAACACAATCACATGGACACACATCATCTCACCCATGCACACCACCACACTGCACAAAACAACACAGTGACACAAACAACACACAGACACACTATCACACACACAGCACACCAGAACATCACACAACAGCACACTGACGCACAATCACAGTCACCCAATGGGACAAATGTAGCAGGCTGACACACAGCACCATCTTCCTGACACACACAATCGACTGACACACAATAGTGCACTGACAGTCACACACACCCACACACGGCACCCTGACACAACCACCACCCTCATATGTCAACCCCTTGACACACAGCACACTGACCCAGCAGACCTCCAAGGAACTCTCCAGCACACAAACACACAGTCACACAAACACCACCCCCATCCTTGCCCTTGCCCTTGCCCCAGTAAGATGTGTGCAGTGTGGGATGTTGGAGGGGGTGGGTGTGCTGAGTGGGCTTGCGTGTGTGTGTGTGTGTGTGTGTGTGTGTGTGCTTATGCCTC
>NW_024424557.1:0-1521 GCF_017311325.1 Ursus maritimus | reverse complement strand
GGCATTTTAGAACCTCTTCAAACTCTCTAAAATGAATTGTCATTGGCAGTGACCCACATCAACAGTATAGAAGAAATTACCATAATGAATATTAATAAGTCTAATCAAACATTTTTTCCAACTTTCTCCACTGCCTATGATGATTATTACTATATCTAATATGTTAACTCTTCAGCATTGTTACTGCTTTCACTAAAAACAATCGTTCATGAAGACACTGGAGTTAACATTTTTGTGATGTCTCATTTGTCCAACACCACCATACTACTTTCTTATAACAATAGCAACTACAAATGTAACATTAAACAGTACACTTTTTTACAAAACAAAAAAACCTGCAAGTCACTTTAAAAGATTTAATTCATCCACTAGTTAAGTTTGTACAATAATCTAGATCTCAGAACTCAGAGAAGCCCCAAAACCATGAATTACACAAGATCATGAAATGGTCCTTCAGCCATCCTCACTACCTACAAGTCTGTTTGGGGCCACTCAGTGTTTTCAATACTTTTAAATTAGTTAACAGCATTAAAAATCTAGAACTTCTTCAAATTTCCAACTTCTTTTGAAAAACCAGAAGATCTAGCCCTACAGGACTACATTCCAGATGGCTGGAGCCATTCCAAATTGGCTGGCACTGAAGAGCAGCTGCTCCTCTTAAACAAAGTATGTACTCTTGTCTCACCTAAAGTTACAAAGAAAATGGCAAAGCCAGGTTTCCACTCTTAAGCCAATGTGACGTTCACCACCCATTCTACCTTTCCGTATGTCTAGTGCTAGAACAGTGTGGAAAAGATCAATCAAATGATTAACTGAACCATAACCATCAAGCCATTTTGTAGGCAGTGTTCTGAGGCAAGGAGATGTCCAGATATTATAGGCTTAATAATCTTAAGGTTTATTAGTCAGACATACCTATTCCAAGTGTCCTGATGAAGACTACATTATTTGCTCCACTCTCCACTGACTGGAATCTTCTTAGCTTCATCTCTTTTGATGCTTTAATGTCACCAACTTCTTTCTTCAAGGCAGCCTCCATATCATCATCTTCTCCCTCACTTCCAGAGGGATGCTGATCTTTGTCCATAAACTGCATGAAACAGATGAGCAGAAACGCAAAAATAGCTCAAGTTAAAAGGATAATTAACTACCTATGTGAACTCTCCAGTGGCAGATGGATCAATACTGACAATAAAGCTTTTTATTAAGAAACTGACACATCGCTTCCTACAAAATGTGGAGGAAAAAGGGAGTTCCCTCAGACTGGCACACAGAATTTGAAAATGTTTTCAAAAACATCTTAACATTCTGGGACACAGGGTAATGTGCTCACCAGATGAATTAATTCAAGACAGACCTTAATCCTATCACTAGGTATCTTTGTGCCTAATAAGACCATCTCCTTTTGGTGAGATTATGATGAGGGAGCAGAAGGCAGACAGAGGACAAAGCCCAAGCTGACACCCCACAAACCCCAGCCCCCACCCAGGTGGGATATGTGTGACAAATCTCAGGCACTCC
>NW_024424556.1:0-1521 GCF_017311325.1 Ursus maritimus | reverse complement strand
TCTCTCTGTCAAATAAATAAATAAAATCTTAAAGGAAAAAAGGAGAAATGAGGTTTGTCACCAGATAGGTTAGGATTTTTTCTTTGGAGTAGAGAGGTAGGTGAGTATTTTAGCAACAGTTACAGATCTGTGGAGTGCAGTTGTGAATTACAAAGTTTGTTAGGAGCTCCTTCAAGATAAATTATTAACAATGTTGCTTATATCTTGAGCAATTCTATTAATATATCCTACGTAATGTCATATATATCTTATATATCTATAACTCTTATATGTAAAATAGAACGTGATAACTTACACCTCAAGCAAACTCTATTATGAAAAACAAACTGTATAATGTGTATATTTGAAATCCATACTGGCTGCCCGGGAGTGAATAGGCTCTGCTGGAGATTTAACCAATCAATCGCTCTGGAGTCAATATTTATAAAACCCCTCCCGTGCACCAGAGGGCCGCCTACGTAAGAAAAGGGACCACATGGCTCCACTTTCCCGCCTTTGATAAGAACATCCCAGGATCTGGCAGCATTTGAAAGGGCTATCACATGCAATGCGGTGACAGATGGTGCGGGCCAAGCCAGCGCCAGACCCAAGTCTCCTGGCTCTGACTCCAAAGCATGCTGCCAATCAGGGCTGTGGCTTTCGACTTTCTCTGCGAGATCCGGCCGCTCTCACGGGCTTTGCATTTGGGCAGCTCTCCCGAGGGGATCCCGGCATGAGCATGGCCATCACACCTTTGTTCCGGTCGCCCTCCACAACCATGCCGTGGCTTGAGGAGAACTGTTGTATCTCCTGGCTGCTCTCCTTTGAACGCTGGAGTCCAAAGTCTTCGTGTTTGCAAGCGAGCAGTATTCTTGGGTGCCGGTCTGCTTGCATCCTGTGTCCCTTCGACTTCCCCGAAGCTGGTTCCCCCTGCTCTGCCCGGGATGGGGGCCTGCTCGGCTCCCTGTCCTTCAGACTGACTCCCCTAAGTCCGTGTATCCTCAGTTCTTTCAAAAATAAACTCTGCCTATAGATGAAATCTGACAGCCGCGCCGGGAGGGCTTTGGAAAATCCCACCTGAGAACTTCGAGCATCAAAGAATGACTGGAGCGGCCAAGTATGTGAGGTTTCACTGAGCCGGGTCTGGGCTCAGGGGCTGTGTGACCTTGGGTGAGTTTTGCACCGTCCCTAAGCCTGGGCTGCTGAACTATCGCGTGGGGTTGTGCAGTGAGTAAAGAAGGCAGCGCACGTGAACGGTTAACAGGACATCAGGCAATTCATAACGATGACAAAGTGACAACATTGATTTATTTTTGCTTTATTACTTACTTCCTGGTTAATGGCAAAAATCTAACAGGTCCCCACTAATATTTAGGATCCTCTGAATACGCTCCCTGGGTGGAAATAGTTAATACGTCTTCACATTCAACGGTTTTCCTACTGTGTTGGAATTTGGGGGAAATCTGCTAAAGTCCTAAACTCAAACAGCTTTTTCCAGAATTTACAATTTGTTTTTTATCTGGATTAAGAGGTTTTTTATTT
>NW_024424555.1:0-1521 GCF_017311325.1 Ursus maritimus | reverse complement strand
CTCTGTCAAATGAATAAATAAAATCTTAAATAAAAAAAAAAAAGTTGACCTCTGTGATGGAATTTTTATCATAATTTCAGTTACTTAATCATGGCATATTTCCTACTTTCTCTACTGCCTGTTACTCTAGACCATTATATCACTTATTTAGTGGGGTTTTTTTTTAACGACTTGTTATTTTTCTTATTGTCAAATTGTCATTTTCTTCACTAAATTGAAGGAGGAAATAAACTGGCAAAAACTCACACATACTATTTAAACCAACTGACTGAATTTTTGGTGTTCATTCTATATCTTTCTTGAGATATAGGCTGAGATCAAGCTTTATAAACATCAAATAGATGGTGAATAAGAAAATCATCTGATTTATACTGTCTAAAATAAACTAATATTAAACTACATTTTTAAAGTCAGAAATTATGGAGGACATTTTAATAACATTTAGATTAGGAAATGTTACTTGGTGCCCTGTTTAGAATACAAAATTAATTAATTAATTTTTAAATTAATTAATTCACATTCTGTTGGACCCAACTAATTTAATGTTGAGCTTTTGGAAAACTTCAGATTAAATCTTAATGCTACTTTCATATCAGCCTTCATTAAATTTTATTTTTTACAAACTAAAAATATTTTAATTATGTTTACATGATCAGTGGGTTTAAAAATAATGGAACTAATTGTCTAAGGCCATAGCTACCTGTAATAGGGAACAAATTACCAACAATTTAGATTATAATGAAAGGAAAGATAGGTATATTTACATTAACTCTTCTGTGGCATGTTAAGTAAAACAAATCAGAATACACTGCATGTTAGGAGTAATCTCTAAAAACATTTAAGAAAAAACATTATCAGTTAAAATAATGTCAAGAAAGCTGATTTTAAAATACAATTCTACTAACACAAGTGCTTCCTAGAAGAAATGCCAAGTCTCAAGGAACAACCGTATTTAGGTTTGTAAAGTCAAAGTAATTGCAAAACCAAAGTTAAAGCTGTCCTTCAATAAAAATATTAGTAATAAATTACTTTTTATTTAAATAAGGCATCAAAAGTTTGTGTATATAGAAGAGTTTATGGAAGATGGTGGAGTAGGAGGATCGTGAACTTCCCTTGCCCCACTGACACACTGAGATAATAGCTACATATATGCAATGAACTCTGAAATGACCTGAAGACTAGCAGAACAAACCTTTCACAATTAATCATAGAGAGGACCCACACTGAAAAGGGTAGGAGGGGGAGAGACATGGTTGGGAACCTAATCCTTGGTGAGACTAACTACAAACAGAAGGATACCACACATGAAGAGAAGTAAAAGGATCAAACACCACACCAAGTACCATGAGCCACACACCTGAAAGAGGAGTTCCCATAACATCTGGCTTTGAAAACCAGTAGGTCTTAACTTTGAGAATTTTTAAAATTAGTGGGGCTTAACTAGGAATAAACTTCACAAAGGATGTGAAAGAACTATACTCTGAAGGGGCGCCTGGGTGGCTCAGTCATTAAGCGTCTGCC
>NW_024424554.1:0-1521 GCF_017311325.1 Ursus maritimus | reverse complement strand
AGGGAGTTCTCCCCCGTCCCTTCTTCTAAGGGCCCCACCTTCACCACCTCATTTGACCTATTTCCTTAGAGGCCCCATCTCCAAATACAGCCATGCTGGGGGTTAAACTTCAACATAGGAATTTGGAAAGGAGCACCAACATTCAGTCCCTAACAAGGGAATTAGCCTCAGATTGCTGTTGGAGGCCGCCGTTGGGAGGTGACAGGGGGACAGGGATGGGGAGCGGTTCCTGCCTCATGGAAAACAGCTGCCGACGAGCAGGCTGTGGACCTGGGAGGAGCCTCCTAGTCAGGAGTTGAGCTCCTGGTCTGTATCTTCCCAGCATTTCCATGGAGTCGGAGCCCCAAAATACCGTCACGAGACTTAATCCTGGACGAAGAGGCTGAGAGGCCAAATGGAAGCATCTCCAAAAATCATAAAACTCTAGATACGAAGACAGAGAAAAGAGATACACATCTCCATTGAAGGTTACCCTACGGGCGTCTTTATTGAATAATTATATTTGATTTCTTGCCACCACTGCTGCTTTTACCTTCTTGAAATGGATACTCAGCTTATTGTTTCAGCCTTCCTTTTAAATATGTGCATGTAACTATGTGCTGCAAGTTTCCCTTTAAGCAAGGCCAAAACTGCATCCACAAGTTTTCATCTGTCATATTTTCATTATGATTCAGTTCAAAATATTTTAACATTTTTATTGTGATTTTTTCTTTGATGTGCAAGTTATTTACGAGAGTATTTCTAAATTTCCAAATATAAAAGATTTTGAGTCTTTTGTTGGTGGTGGTGTTGATTTTTAGCTTAATTACGCTGGACTAGAAAGCACATTCTGTATGATCTCACTATTCTTAAATGTGCTGAGATTTCTTTTAAGGCCCATGATAAAGTTTGAACAACCAACGGCTCATATGTTTGAAACTTCAAATGTACTCTTAAATCATGCTTAAAGAGATAATCATCAATGAAACTGCAAAATATTTTGACCCGAACTACAATGAAACTAATGCATATTTAAATTTCTGGGTGCAGTTTAGATCGTCATTAGCAATTTAGAGCTTTAAACAAAGTCTTCAAAATTAAAAACAAAGAAAAAGATTGAAAGAAAAAAATTCAACTCAAGGAACTAGAAAGAGAATGCCAGAATAAGATTTTAAGAAGTAGAAGAAATACAACAAAGACAGATACATATAGAATGTTTGCTGCAGGATTCTCCATAAAAGCAAAAAAAATAAAAATAAAAATAAAAAAGTAACTTTTCATTCCCAGACACCAGATTCAAAATTGACAGCAGAAAATGGTTTCCCTTTAGTTGTATAAGTTGTGGTATGTCCATTCACTGGAATATTATGCAGCTATTACACATGCATCTATGACTCCCTATTGATTGACCTGGGAAAATGCCCAAAACATATCATTAAGTAGACAAGGTTAGTAAGCAGTAACTACTATATTCACTAGGTTTCTTCAGGTTGTAAAGAGGAATTGATTCTGGCTAGAACAGGAGAGACAGAAGGAGAAAGA
>NW_024424553.1:34139-34561 GCF_017311325.1 Ursus maritimus | reverse complement strand
AGTGTGTCCCAGAAACCTGTCTGCTGAGCATCACTGTGCACCGCCCCAGGCGAGCTGAACATGCGAGGGCTCCAGGCTGTGGTGGATCCTGGGCAGGAGAAGCGCAGGTGCAGCAGGGAGTTCGGGCAGGTGCCGCAGGGGCTGCCGGGAGGGCCGCCAACAAACGACGTGGTGCGGCGCTGGCTTGATTTCCTGCAGCCCTCTGTGCTTGCCATCTCCTGCTCCACTGGGCTGGGGAAGCTGGTGGTGTCCAGAGGGCCTCAGGCAGGGTGTGCCACTGGTGGAGCACACGCCGAGCAAGCCTGCTGCCTGTGTGAGACCTCGGGTGGGCGTGGACTCCTTGAAGGGCGGCGAGGCCTTCCCGAGGAACGTGGGTGTGCTTGCCGGCGGGGACTCCCGCAAGGCATGGCCTGCTTCCTGTT
>NW_024424553.1:26543-27163 GCF_017311325.1 Ursus maritimus | reverse complement strand
TTTAATGAAATGTTGATATGTTAAGTCTGAGTCTTCCCGTATATTTTTTATTGTATGCTTGTTTCATCATTTTTCCTTTCTCTCTCTTCTTTTTCCTGCTGTCCGGGGCCTACTTGAATATTTAGAATTTTATTTTGCTCTCTCTGTAGAGTCATCAATGTATCTTTTTTTCCAGCTTTATTGAGATATAATTGACATACAGTGTTGTGTAAGTTTTAGGTATAAAATGCATTGATTTCATGGAGATATTTTCCCAAATGATTGCCACTCTAGTGTTAGTTTGTTAGTTAACACTTTCATCCCATCACAGAATTAACATTTTTTTGTGGTTAGAATCCTTAATATCTACACTCTCAGCAATCTTAAAATATATAATACATTATTATTAAATATAATCTCAGGCTGTACATTAGGTCCCCTAAACTAACTTGTCTTATAACTGAAAGTTATACCCTTTGACAAATTTTTCTGAGTTCTCCCAAACCCAAGCCCCTGGTAAATAACATTCTGTTTTCACCTGCTGTAAGGTTACATTTTTAGGTGCCACATATAAGTGATATCATACAGTATTTGTATTTCTATGACTTATTTCACTTAGTGTAGTGCCCTCAAGGTCCATC
>NW_024424553.1:25139-26466 GCF_017311325.1 Ursus maritimus | reverse complement strand
GTGTGTGTGTGTGTGTGTGTGTGTGTGTGTGTGTGTCTATATCTGTATCTGACATTTTCATTATTGAGTTACCTGTTGACAGATATTTAGGCTGTTTCCGTATCTTGGTGATTGTGAACAATGCTCCATTGAACCCATTGGGAGTGCGTATCTCTTTGACATCATTTTTTCTTTTTCTTTCTTTCTTTCTTTCTTTCTTTCTTTCTTTCTTTCTTTCTCTCTCTCTCTCTCTTTCTTTCTTTCTTTCTTTCTTTCTTTCTTTCTTTCTTTCTATATATACGAAGAAGTGGGATTGCTTGATCCTATGGTAGTTCCATTTTTAATTTTTTTTTGTAGTCTTTTCCTTAGTGGCTGCACCAGTTTGTATTCCCACCAACTGTGCGCAAGGACTCAAGGATTCCCTTTTTTCCACATCCTCATCAATACTTATCTCTTGTCTTTTTGATGACCTTCATTATTCTAACCTGTGTGAGGAGATAGCTCATTGTGATTTTAGTTTACACTTCCCTGATGATTAGTGATATGAGGTACCGTTTCATGTACCTGCTGGCCAGTTGAATGTCGCCTCTGGAAAAATTCTATTCAGTTTCTCTGCCTATTTCTAAGTTAGATTGTTTATGGATTAATTGATTGATTGCTATTGAGTTGTATGAGTTCCGTATATGGTTTGGATATTAACTTTTTTTTAAAGACTTTATTTGAGAGGCAGAGAGAGAGAGTGAGCGAGCTTGCACATGAGCAGGGGGAAGGGCAGAGGGAGAGGGAGAAGCAAACTCCCCACTGAGCAGGGAGCCCGATGTAGGGCTCCAACCCAGGACCCAGAGATCATGACCTGAGCACATGGCAGATGCTTAACCAACTGAGCCACCCAGGTGCCCCTTGGATATTAACTTCTTAACAGATATATGATTTGCACATATTTTGTCCTATCCTATAGGTTGCCTTTTCATTTTGTTGTTTCTTTTGTTGTGTAGAAGCTGTTTGATGATGTCCCACATTTTGATTTTTACTGTTGTAGCTTATGCTTTTGGTATCATATCCAAAACTTGTTGCTAAGATCACTGTCAAGGGATTTTTCCCTGTGCTTTCTTCTAGGAATTTTATGAATTCGGGTATTATGTTTAAGTCTTTAACCCATTTCAAGTTAATTTTTTGTGAGTGCTATAAAACAGGCATCCAATTTCATTCTTCTGTGTGTGGTTATCCAGTTTTCCAGCACCATTTATTGAAGGGACTAATCTCTCCCCATTGAGTATTGTGTTCACTCTCTTGTCAAATACTAGTTACCTGTATATGTGAGGGTTTATTTCTTAGCTTTCTTTTTTTT
>NW_024424553.1:23138-24864 GCF_017311325.1 Ursus maritimus | reverse complement strand
TATGGGCATTTTAACAATATTAATTCTTCCATTCTGTGAACACAAGATGTCATCCCATTTGTGTCTTTTTCAGTTTCCATCATCAGAGTCTCGTGACTTTCAGTGAACAGGTCTTTTACCTCCTTTGATCAAATTTATTCTTAAGTGATCTGTTGGTTTTTACGCTATTGTGAATGGGATTGTTTCCTTTATTTCTTTTTTAGATGTTTGGCTGTAGTGTATAGAAATGCCACTGATTTATATGTGTTGATTTTGTATCCTGCAATATTTCTGAATTTGTTGATTTTTTTCCTAGCACTTTTTTGGTTGAGTCTTTTGGATTTTCTTTGTATAAGATGATACCATTTGCAAACAAAGACAGTTTTACTTTCTCTTTTCTGTTTTGGATGCCTTTGTTTTCTTTTTCTTGCCTGATTGCTCCAGCTTGGTGTTCCAGTTCTATGTTGAACATAGAACATAGAACATATGTTGATGTTGTTCCTTATCTGAGATGGTAAGCTTTCAACCTTTTACTTTGATTGTGATGTTAACGGTGGGACTGTCCTAGGTAGTCTTAATTATGTTGAGATTTGTTTCTTCTGTACTAAATTGTTGTTTTTGTTGTTTTAGTCATGAAAAGGTATTTTATTTTTTCAAATGCTTTTCTGCATCTATGGAGATGTTATATGATTTTTATCTATCATTTTGTATAGAAGGTGTATCATATTTGTTGATTTGCATATTTTGAAACATTCCATCCCAGGGAAAATCCATGAAAAGGTATTTCATTTTTTCAAATGCTTTTCTGCATCTATGGAGATGTTATATGATTTTTATCTATCATTTTGTATAGAAGGTGTATCACATTTGTTGATTTGCATATTTTGAAACATTCCATCCCAGGGAAAATTCCTGTTTGCTCATGGTATATGATCCTTTTAATGTGGAGTTGAGTTGGGTTTGCTGATACTTTGTTCATAATTTTTACGTATCCTAGGGATATTGGCCTGTACTCTATTTTTCTTACAGTGTACTTATTTAGCTGTGGTACCAAAATAATTCTGGCCTGGTAAAATAAGGTGGAAGTGTTCCCTCCTGTTAATTTTTTTCCCCCTTTGGAACATGTTAAGAAGAATTGGTATCACTTATCTTTCAGTGTTTAGTAGAATATGCCAGTGACAGCAGCTGGTGCTGGATAGTATTAATTTCCCCCCCTTCCAATTCTTACTCCATTTTATTAATTTTTCTTGCCTCATTACACCATCTGATCCTCGAAAACAGTGTTGCATTAAAGTGGTAATACCCGGCATTCTTCTGCATTTCCCTTTGTCAAGGTGACTATAATATTTATTATTTATTTTATATATTTTAAGTATTTGTGTAAATACTCTTTATCAGATCATTTCCTAGTACAAGATTCTATGTTGTTGGTAGTTTACAAGTTTTTTAATGAATTGGTGTTGAATTCTGTCAGATGTTTTCCTACATCTATCAGTATATAAACATGGTTAATTATATAAATTAATTTTTGAGTCTCAAACCAGCCTTTCATACCTGGAATAATACAAGTTAGATTCATTCTGCTAACATTTTACTAAGGATTATTACTTTCATGTTCATAGGTGAAATTAATTTTATTATAATCTCATTGTCATGTTTTGGAATTAAAGATAAGCTGGTGGCATAAAAAGACGACACTTGTTTTCCATTTTTCACAGAGTTTCCTCCTTATGCATTTGCAGAATTC
>NW_024424553.1:17787-18364 GCF_017311325.1 Ursus maritimus | reverse complement strand
TTTTTTTGTGGATCAGCTTAATCTTTTAAGGCTTCTTTTTAACACTTAGACGATATGGTTTAGAATAGCTTTTACTTTGGGGTTAGATTAGTCCTACTTTAAGATAGGGTCTTTCTGGGATCTCCTATGAGAGCTCTGAGTGTTCATTGACATCTCTCCACTCCGATGGGGTAAAATTCTAACATTCCAAACCCTCTCCACGCTCAGGCAGTTGTTTTCCCCAATAGTCTTCCTGTTCTTGGCCCTGCAGAATACCTGCACATGTGCGTGCATGCATGTGGGGGGGTGCTGAAGACCCCGGGTTCATCTCTGCAGATTTTTATAGCTCCTTCTCTGCCGCAGTTCCCTCTGGAACGCTGCCTTACAGATTGGATTCAGTGTGGTAGCTCCAAACTCCATTCTTTATCTGCTGTGTTCACTGAGACTTGCAAGTGCTGTTGGAGGTTCCTTTTCATGCTCCATGGTCTGGAAGGTGCTACTGGCTGAATTTAGCTTCTCCCAGTGATCACAGTCTTGCACTGCCTGTAGTATAATGTCTGAAAATAGTTATTTTGACCTATTTTTCTTTTTTCTTTTT
>NW_024424553.1:9082-15651 GCF_017311325.1 Ursus maritimus | reverse complement strand
GGCCAGGGTCTGGCAGGCGTGAGGCAGGGGCGCCGCGCTCCTGCTCGGTGCCTTCAGCTCCTTGAAGGGTTTCCAGACCTTTCACGTAAAAGCCGTTTTTGTTGCTGTGTTTTAAGGAGCTCCATAACCGCGGTCGCAGGGCCTCCCCGGACTTGAAGGGCTGCCGCGGTGCACGTCCTGTTGTATGCTTTCATTTATTTCCCCGCCTACCCTGGCGTCAGCGTCGCCGTCGCCGTTGTGCTGAGCGCGGGGGAACCCGGCACGGCCCTGCTGGCCACTGGGCGCCTGCCTGCGGGAGGACAGCTGTGGGAACGGCGTCTTGAGCATTGGCTTCATCTGTATCTTGCAGTGAAGACTGATATTTTGAAGGCACATTCTTTCTGTGATTCATGTCTTAGCCCATAGCGCTAACCTTGAAGAGATTTGTGGTTGGGTTTTTGGTTTCTAAGAAGGTCATAGTTTTTCTTCTTTTTCTTTCGGTTTTTTTCTCCGACGGGGGAGGGGCCAGCGGCTGAGAATGGACACAATGCTCGCTGGTACAAGTAGAGCAGAGCCTCAGTTCCTAGGGTCCTGAGAGCCAGCAGAGAGCATTCGAGCATCCGAGCATCCGACCTTGAGGTTGGGAGGCCCTCCTCCCACCTTTCTTAAAAATTGCTGCTGACTCAGCCCTGATCAAGACATCAAAACTGCAGGATCCTTGTTCTGTGGAGACACTGAGAAACCATGACTGTGAGGTTACCCCAGAGCATAGACAGGTTAAGTGGCCTGTCTTTGGGAGATCCGGCGCCTGAACATAGGTCCCCTTCCCACCTCCGCCAGCCCTCCGACACCTCCGAGACAGCAGGTTCTTGTTCAGCGCTGTGTCATCATCCAGAAGGACCAGCGTGGCTTCGGCTTCATGGTCAGCGGGGACCGTATCGTTCTGGTGCAGGCTGTGTGGCCCGGAGGGGCAGCCATGAGAGCTGGTGTCAAAGAGGGCGACCGGATCATCAAAGTCAACGGCACCATGGTGACCAACAGCTCACACCTGGAGGTGGTAAAGCTTATCAAATCTGGCGCCTATGTCGCACTGACCCTCCTGGGCTCTTCCCCTTTGTCTGTCGGTGTCTCTGGGCTGCAGCAGGACCCTGCCTCCGCCGGAGCCCCCCGAGTCACCCCTGTGGTCCCACCGCCACCTCCGCCCCCACCTCTGCCCCCCACCCGCAGCGCATCATGGGGAGGGGGGGCCAAACCACTGCAGGATCCCGAATTCCAAAAACATGCCACTCAGATCCTTTGCAATATGCTGAGGCAGGAGGAAAAGGAGTTACAGTGTATCTGTGAGGTATACAGCCGGAATCCTGCCAGCCTGCTGGAGGAGCAGATCGAAGGTGCCCGGAGGCGTGTCACTCAGCTCCAGCTGAAGATCCAGCAGGAGACGGGTGGCTTCGTGGACATACCCCCCCCTATATGGTGACACCAGCCAGAGAGCATCAGAAGGCCAGCTCTCTCTGGACTGCCAAGAGGGGGACAGCGGCTTGGATGCTGGAATGGAGCACTTGCCCTCCCTCAGTGAGGCGCTGATGAATTGGAATTTGGCACTGTCAGACCTGGGCTGGACAGTCCCCGAACCTCACCTGTGATCATGGCCAGGCTGGCCCAGCACCACCAGCGGCAGGGCTCGGATGCACCAGGGCCCGGCACCAGCGAGCAGGGCACAGACCAGAGCCCGAATCCTTTAACTTTTGGCCCAGAGGAAGATTATGACCCGGGTTATTTCAACAACGAGAGCGACATCATCTTCCAGGACCTTGAGAAGCTGAAGGCACGGCCCGCTCACCTGGGCGTTTTCCTGCGGTACATCTCTCAGGCTGACCCCAGTCCGCTGCTTTTTTACCTGTGTGCAGAAGTTTACCAGCAGACAAACCCCAAGGATTCCCAAAGCTTAGGAAAAGACATCTGGAATATTTTCTTAGAGAAAAATGCGCCGCTGAGAGTGAAAGTCCCGGAGGTGTTACAGGCTGAAATTGACTTGCGTCTGCGCGACAGTGAGGATGTCCGCACCACGCTCCGGGAAGTGCAGGAGGCAGCCATGCCCGAGATCCAGGAGCAGATCCAGGACTACAGAACAAAGCACATCCTGGGGCTGGGTAGTCTGTACAGTGAGAATGACCTGCTGGACCTGGATGGGGACCCTGTCCGAGAACGCCAAGTGGCCGAGAAGCAGCTAGCCGCCCTGGCAGGCATTCTGTCCAAGTACGAGGAGGACAGGAGTGCCCCCATGGATTTCGCTCTCAATACCTATATGGGCTACGCTGGGCTCCGTCTCCAAGAGGCACAGCCTTCCGGCACAGCTGAAAAGGCCCAGGCAGCTCCTGACAAGGACAAGTGGCTGCCCTTCTTCCCAAAGACCAAGAAGAGCAGCAATTCCAAAAAGGACAAGGATGCCTTGGAGGACGAGAGACGAAACCCTATCCTCAAGTACATCGGGAAGCCCAAAAGCTCTTCGCAGAGGACATTTCATATTCCCTTGTCCCCTGTGGAAGTCAAACCAGGCAACGTGAGGAACATCATTCAGCACTTTGAGAACAACCAGCCGTATGACGCCTGGAGCCTGGGACTCAGCGGCTCTCCACAGGAAGCTTCCCCGAGGACCTGCTGGAGAGCAACAGCTCACGCTCAGAGATCCTCCTGGGCCGCTCTAAGAGCCTGAAGGGCTGGGAGGAGCTGAAGTGGTCCCAGAAGGCAGAGAATGTGCCCCGCTCTCGCAGTGATGTGGACATGGATGTGGCCACGGAGGCTGCCCGCCTCCACCAGTCAGCCTCGTCCTCTGCCTCCAGCCTCTCCACAAGGTCTCTGGAGAACCCAACTCCTCCCTTTACCCCCAAAATGGGCCGCAGGAGCATCAAGTCCCCCAGCCTGGGGTTCTGCACAGACGCCCTCCTCCCCCACCTCCTAGAGGAAGATTTGGGCCAGCTCTTGGACTTGGAGCCAGAGCCGGACGCCCAGAACTGGCAGCACACAGTGGGCAAGGATGTGGTGGCCGGGCTAAGCCAGAGGGAGATTGACCGGCGGGAGGTCATCAATGAGCTGTTTGTGATGGAAGCCTCCCATCTGCACATGCTCCGGGTCCTGGACCTGATCTTCTACCAGCGGATGAAGAAGGAGAACCTGATGCCCCGGGAGGAGCTGGCCCGGCTCTTCCCCAACCTGCCCGAGCTCATCGAGATCCGTAATTCCTGGTGCGAGGCCATAAGGAAGCTCCGAGAGGAGGGCCCCATTATCAGAGACATCGGTGACCTCATGCTGGCTTGGTTTGACGGCCCTGGCCGGGAGGAGCTCCAGCAGGTGGCTGCCCAGTTCTGCTCCTATCAGTCCATCGCCCTGGGGCTCATCAAGACCAAGCAGCGCAAGGAGAGCTGCTTCCAGCTCTTCATGCAGGAGGCCGAGAGTCACCCCCGGTGCCGGCGGCTGCAGTTCAGGGATCTCATCGTGTCAGATGCAACGGCTCACCAAGTACCCGCTGCTGCTGGAGAGCGTCCTCAAGCACACGGAGGGTGGCACCGCCAAGCACTAGAAGCTCTGCCGGGCATGGGACCAGTGCCGGGAAATCCTTAAGTATGTGAACGAGGCGGTGAAGCAGACGGAGAACCGGCACCAACTGGAGGGCTGCCAGAAACGCCTGGACACCACGTCCCTGGAGAGGGCCAGCAACCCCCTGGCAGCAGAGTTCAAGAGCCTGGATCTTACAGCCAGAAGGATGGTCCATGAGGGGCCCCTGACCTGGAGGATCAGCAAGGATAAGAGCTTGGACCTGCACGTGCTGCTGCTGGAGGATCTCCTGGTGCTGCTGCAGAAGCAAGACTAGAAGCTGCTGCTCAAGTGTCACAGCAAGACCTCCCCAGGCTCCACAGACAGCAAGCAGACCTTCAGCCCTGTCCTCAAGCTCAACACCGTGCTCATCCGCTCCGTGGCCACAGACAAACAAGCCTTCTTCATCATCTGCACCTCGGAGCTGGGCCCCCCCGCCAGATCTATGAGCTGGTGGCACTGACGTCGTCAGACAAAAACACGTGGATGGAGCTCTTGGACGAGGCCATTTGGAACGCCACCCGGCGCCCAGGAGCTGCCCCAGTGCTCGCCCATCCCCCGCCCCTGGGCGCCCGGGAGCCAGCGCAGCAGCGCCCCACCCCCAGCAGGGTCCAGCTGGATGGCTCAGAAGTGTTCCACAGTGAACCAGAGCCCGGGGAGCTGCCAGAAGCAGGCACTGGGCCCCAGCAGAGGGTTGAGGGGAAGCACGCGGGCCTCCTAGACGATCCTGAGCAGGAAGGCAGCATCGAAGGGGAGCTGGGTGCCCTGCCTCACCCCTCCGCATCCCTGGATGGAGAGAACAGGGGAGGCCGGACGAGAGACCCCATCCTCCTGCCCATCCCTGGTCCTCTGTTCATGGAAGGGCTTGCCGACTCAGCCCTGGAAGACGCGGAGAGCCTGCGGCACCTGATTCTGTGTGGCCTGCTGCCCGGTCACTGCCCCGAAGCGCAGCCTGCCAGGGAGCCCGACGACGGCCTGACGCCTGTGCCTTCTCTCAGGAGCAGCAGCTGGCACCCCAGGGCACGCTCCCCCCTCGGGGGGTGAAGGGCCAGAGCAGGAGGACGTGGCTCTCTGTTCTCTGGAACAGCTGCCCCCATGGGCTAGGAATTCCGGGATCTGGGAGTCTCCCGAGCTGGACAGGAACCCAGAAGAAGAGGCTTTAAGCACCGAGGGGGCAGGAAGTTACAAAGTCGTGAGAAAAGGGAACTGCTTCTATGTCAGCATGCCGGCCAGACCCCCAGATTCCAGCACCGAGCCCTCCCAGCCCGAGAGCCTCCCTGCCTGGCGGCTTCGGGGACCCAGTGGAGGCACCCTCGCCACTCCCCGCCCAGCCTGGCCTTCAGGGACGTGGGCAGCATCTTCTGCACCATCGAGCAGCTCACAGTCAAGCTCAACAGGCTCAAGGACATGGAGCTGGCCCACAGAGAGCTGCTCAGGTCCCTTGCGGGAGAGGCGTCGGGCGGCACCACATCCGTGGGCAGTTTCCACACGGAGGTGGCTAGATTGACAGACGGCTCCCTGTCACCTCCGGCCAGGGAAGCCCTGGCCTGCGACTCCAGGGATGGCCAGCAGCCAGGGCCGTGCTCGGAGGATGGCTCCGATGCCCCCCCAGAAGACAGCGTGGTGCCTGCGGCCTCTTCCCCAGGACTGTAACTGCCCACTCGTGCTCTGGGGACCGGCCCGAGGCAGGGGCACAGGGCAGTGGGAACCCAGACCTCCTTCCCACGGTGGAGGCCGTGGAAAACGGGTCTAGCTGAGACCCCCGGGGGCGCCCCGCATGTCACTTGGTCTGCTCAGGTCCCAGTCAAGTGTCAGTAGTCTCCCCCTCCCTCCAGCCACCCCCCAAGGCCTCTCCTGAGCATGCTGACTGCATCTGAAAGGCCCCCCCAGACACGCAGGTGAAAGGAGGAGTCTCTGTGTAAATGCACTTTCTTCCTCCCTCCCCTCTTCGCAGGACCCCGGGGCTGAGGTGGGCACCCTGCTTCTCCCCTCATAGTCACTTCGGTTTCCTATAAATACATACGTGCTGTATGTGCGTCTTGCTTTGTAAATAACTTTGACCTGTTTTGTTTCTGTTCGTCGGGGGCGGAGGCAGACCCAGAGGGACAGCTCGCATCTCCTAGTTAACAGGCCAGCTCCAGGGTCAGGGCTGAGGGGGAAGCCAGACCTGAGCACCCGGGTCCCCGTGAGTGGGAGGGTGTCCCAGCCCATGTGGCTTGAGAGCCCAGTCTCTGTGGCCCGAGCAGAGAGCTTCTCCCTGCTCCTAGGACTTGTCCTCTTCCGGGAGTTCCTGACCCCACCTCTGTCCACCCTTCCCCACCCTCTCCCTAGAGAAAAACCAGTGTATCCGGTACGGCCCTAAAAACCAGGCCCAGGAGGTGGGGCAGGGGGTGTGAATGCTGGAGTCCCCGCATTAACCCAGGACCATCACCAGGGGCCGTGGCAGCATCGGTCGCTCACCCCATGCCAGCCCCTCCCTGCGGACGATAGAATAGACATAGAAATGACTGTTTTCCTGTTAAAATAATCTATACTCTTATTTTCTTTCTTTCATGGTTAAGATTTTTTTTTAAAGAAAAGTTAAATATTCTTCAAAAAAAAAAAGTTCTT
The DNA here is from genome assembly GCF_017311325.1 of Ursus maritimus. Taxonomy (NCBI): domain Eukaryota; kingdom Metazoa; phylum Chordata; class Mammalia; order Carnivora; family Ursidae; genus Ursus; species Ursus maritimus. Next base: position 9,471 of record NW_024424553.1, on the reverse strand, counting down.
TGTAGATCTTGGATACCAGTCTTTTATCTGTAGTATCATTTGAAAATATATTCTCCCATTCCGTGGGATGCCTCTTAGTTTTTTTGACTATTTCCTTGGCTGTGCAGAAGCTTTTTATCTTGATGAAGTCCCACAAGTACATTTTATCTTTTGTTTCTCTTGCCTTTGGAGATGTGTCATGAAAAAGGTTGCTGTGGCTGATATCATAGAGGTTGCTGCCTATACTCTCGTCTAGGATTTTGGTGGATTCCTGTCTCACATTGAGGTCTTTCATCCATTTAGAGTTTATCTTTCTGTATGGTGTGAGAGAGTGGTCAAGATTCATTCTTTTGCATGTCGCTGGCCATTTTTCCCAGCACCATTTATTGAAGAGACTGTCTTTTTTCCAC
>NW_024424553.1:0-7367 GCF_017311325.1 Ursus maritimus | reverse complement strand
TGGATGTTTTCCTGCTTTATCAAAGATTAGTTGCCCAAAGAGCCGAGGGTCCATTTCTGGGCTCTCTATTCTGTTCCATTGGTCTATGTGTCTGTTTTTGTGCCAGTACCATGCTGTCTTTGTGATCACAGCTTTGTAGTACAGCTTGAACATCGGCATTGTGATGCCCCAGCTTTGTTTTTCCTTTTCAACAGTTCCTTGGGATTCGGGCCTTTTCGGTTCCATAAAATTTAAGGGCTATTTGTTCCAGTTCTTTGAAAAATGTCATTGGTATTTTGATCGGATAGCATTGAAGTGTAGATTGCTTGGGTAGCATGGCATTTTAATATGTTTATTCTCCGATCCATGAGCATGGAATATTTTTCCATCTTTTTGTGTCTTCTTCAAATGTCTTTCAAGAATGATTTGTAGTTTCTAGAATATAGGTATCTTAGTCTCTGGTTAATTCCAAGGTAACGTATAATTTTTGGTGCTATTGTAAATGATGGATTCCCAATTTCTCTTTCTTCAGTCTCATTATTCATGTATAGAAATGCAACTGATTTCTGAGCATTGATTTTGTATCCCACCACATTACTGAATTGCTTATAACTTCTAATAGTTTGGGAGGGATTCTTTTGGGTTTTCCATATAGAGTATCATGTCATCTGCCAAGAGAGACAGTTTGACTTCTTTTTGCTGATTTGGATACCTTTTATCCCTTTTTGTTGTCTGATTGCTGTTGCAAGCACTTCTAGTACTATGTGAAATAGTGGTGGAGTGGGCATCCTTGTTGTTCCTGATCTTAAGGAAACGCTTCTAGCTCTTTCCCCATTGAGAATAATATTTGCTTAGGCTTTTCATAGATGCTTTATGAGCTTGAGAAATGTACCCTATTCCTACACTCTGAAGGGTTTTAATCAGAAAAAGGATGCTGTATTTTGTCAAATGCTTTTTCTCATCTATTGAGAGAGAATCATGATTTTGAATTTTTTTCTGGATAAAATCTAAGACACTGATAGATTTGCGAATGTTGAACCACCCTTGTATCCCAGGGATGAATCCCACTTGGTCATGATGGTAATCCTTTTAATGTACTGTTGGATTCTATTAGCCAGGATCTTGTTGAGGATTTTAAGGCCATATTCATTAGGGAAATCGTCTGTAATTCTCTTTTGAGGGGTCTTTGCTGGTTTGGGGATCAAGTAATATTGGCCTCATAGAATGAGTTTGGTACTTTCCTCTGTTTCATATTTTCTGAAATAGCTTTGGGAGAATAGGTATTATTTCTTCTCTGAATGTTTGGTAGAATTCCCAGGAAACCGTCCGGCCTAGAGTTTTGTTTTTGGAAGATGTTTATCACTGAGCTCAATCGGCCTGTTTAAAAAGTCAATTTCTTCCTGTTTCAATCTTGGTAGTTTACAGGTTTTCGGAAGGCCTCCATTCTGTCCAGATTGCTTAATTTATTGGCATAAAGCTGTTGATAAAAGTTTCTAATAATCTTCCAATTTCATTGGTGTTGGTTTGACCTCTCCCTTTCATTCATAATTTTATTAATTTGGGTCCTTTCTCTTTCTTTTTGGATAAGTCTTGCCAGTGGTTTGTCAATTTTATTTATTCTTTCAAAGAACCATTCTAGTTCTGTTGATCTAAGTCTACTGTACTCCTGGTTTCTAATTCATTGATTTCTGCTCTATCTTGGTCAAGCTGCTTTCTGTGCTGGATAGGCCTGTCCCTCTGTTGCTGTTCAGCTCTTGAGGTGAGAATATAAAAACTGCATTTTAGATTTTTCATTCTTTTGAGTGAGGCTTGATGGCTATGTGTTTTCCCCTTAGGACTGCCTTTGCATATCCTAGGTTTTGGACCATTGTGTTTTTCATTCTCATTGGTTCCATAAATGCTTAATTGATTTTGATTTCCTGGTTTATTGAATCATTCCTGAGCAGGGATGGGGTTAGTCTCAAGTGTTTGAGTTTCTTCCACATTTTTCCTTGTTGTTGGGTTCCAATTTCAAAGCTGCTAGGTCTGAGAATATGGAAAATTTCAGTCTTTTGGTATAGGTTGAGACCTGTTTTGTGACCAGAACATGGTCTATTCTTAGAATGTTCTGTGGGCATTAGAATAGAATGAGTATTCTTTTGGTTCTGGGGTGTAGTGTTCTATATATGTCTATGAGGTCCAACTCAGAGTATGGCATTCAAAGCCCTTGTTTCTTTTCGATTTTCTGCTTAGGTGCTCTGTCTATTTCTGATAGTGGAGTGTTGAGGTCCCTACTATTAACGTATTTTTATCTATATGTCTCCCTTATTCTGGTTAAGAGTTGGCTTTGATGCTGCTCCCCTGGTATTAACATTTTCGTTAATACTTTTTTCAATTCTACTCATCATTTTGACCATTGTTACTCTGAATTCCATTTCTGATAATTTGGTTACATCCATATCCATTATTTCTGTGGCAGAGGTCACAGACTCACTGTCTTTTGTTTGCTGGGGGGGGCTTCTCCTTCTTGTCATTCTGATGAGGAGAGGTTGCGGGGTTGTCCAGAGCCCAAATTATTGACTGGGTCCCAGGCCGTGCCCCTTGTTTTATAGGGATCTTAGGGATGTGGGCTTCTTCTTTAAAGATTTTATTTATTTATTTATCTGAGAGAGAGAGACAGATAGTCAGCAAGAATGGGAACAGAAGCAGGGGAGTGGGAGAGGAAGAAGCAGGCTCCCAGCGGAGAAGCCCAATGAGGGACTCTTTTCCGGAACGCTGGGATCACACCCTAAGCCAGAGACAGGCGCTTAATGACTGCGCCACCCAGACACCCCGGGTTGTGGGCTTCTTGATTTTTCAGCCTGCCTTCTGTGTTCTGGGGGAGGGGCCTGCCACGCCGATACTCAGACAACCCTGTTTGGGTAGAGTCTCCGTGTCCCCTGCGAGGGGGGATGGGGATGGGCACTCTCTGAGCCGGTATTTCCAGGCTTTTGTTCTCTGGCAGCTTTCCCTGGTGGTCTGCTGTGCCTCTTCTGAGAGTCAGAGCAACAGTGGCTGAATCCCAGCCTCTGTCTCAGAACACAGGGATTGCGGCCCATTCTCCACTGATGTTCTGGCCACTTTAACTTCGTTAGTGTTGGTGCTGCTTAACCCTGCAGCATCCCGGGATGTGCGCCCCACACCCGGCATCCCTGCCCTCACTTCCAGGGCCTGCGCGTCTCTGTCCTATGTGTTTCTAACGCCGCCAGCCCCCAGCCGCCCCCGTGCGCTCCCAGATCTCCGGGTCACAGTCTATTTCTGGTGAGCACACTGGGATTCCGGAGTTCTGTGAGAAGCCTGGTGGCACGCGCACCCAGTTCAGGGTCTCAGTCTGCTGTTTTGCGGGTGCCGACCGCGAGTCTGCCCGTTTCCTGTGCAGGTGGCCCGCCAGCCGCCAGCCACCCCGCGCGCGCTCCAGGAGCTCCTGGTCTCAGTCTGAATCCAGTGAGCACACCGGAGCTCTGTTTCAGTCTGGTGGCTCACGTTCCCCGGTTCACGGTCTCAGTCTGCTATTTCGTGGGTGCTGTTCCGCGAGTCCGCCCACTCCCCCGTGCAGGTGGTTACCGCTTCCCGGCGCCCATACGCGGTGGCTCCCTCCCCTTCCGTTTATCTTCCGATATCTGTACGCGGTTTCACGGCTCCCCGCTTCGTACCTCAATACTCAGCACTGGAGATGTTCATTTGTAGAGATCCAGATGCATCTTCCTGCATCTCAGGCTGGTTCCATGGTTGTTTAGGCTGGTCTGGTACCTATCCAGCTTGACTCAGGGGACCGGCTGAAAAAGGGGTCCCCTACTCCTCCGCCATCTTAACTCTCCCCCCCTTGCATTTTCTGATTTCTCAGGGTGTAGATAATAGGACTCAGTAAGGGTGTGATATGAGTGTAAAACACAGCAAGGACTTTATTGCCTGCGAAACTATTGAATGGCCAGGCATAGATAAAGATACAAGGTCCAAAGAACAGAGTGACCACAATGATGTCTGCAGACAGTGTGGACAGAGACTTGGAGAGCCCTCCAGATGATCTTTGTTGTACAGTGATCAGGACAACAGTGTAGGAGACAAGCAGGAGGATGAAACAGGTGAATGAGAGCAGCCCACTGTCAGTAATGACGAAGAATTCCAGGGTGTACGTGTCCATACAAGCAAGCTTAATCACAAGGGGAAGGTCACAAAATATATTGTCTATGACATTTGGGCCACAGAAAGGCAAGTTTACTGTCAATACCATCTGGCTTATGGTGTGTACAAACCCAATTGTCCATGAAAGTATCACAAACCCACTCAGCAGCCTGTGGCTCATGATTGTCCTGTAGTGCAGGGGTTTGCATATGGCTACATACCTGTCAAAGGCCATGGCTATCAAAAGAGTCATCTCAGCACCCCCAAAGAAGTGCATAAAGAACATCTGGGTCATGCAGCCCCAAATGGAGATGGTCTTGTGTTCGTTGAGTAAGTCTGTGATCATTTTGGGTGTGGTGACAGTGGAGAGACACATATCCAGAAAGGAGAGGTTTCCCAGGAGGAAGTACATGGGAGAATGAAGAGTGGAACTAAATGTCACTGTGACCATAATGAGAGTATTTCCCAACACAGTAGCACTGTAGATTAAGGAGAATGTTACAAAGAAGAAAATCTAAAGTTCCCATTGTCCAGAAAATCCTAGTAAAATAAACTCAGTCACTACAGATCCATTTTTAAGATCCATTTACTTGATTCAGAAAGGCTCCAGAAGTTCTTTTATACCAAGAGAAAACAAAAGTAAAGCCATAATTAGCACTGATGTTTTCCTATTTCTATTTGATGAATAATAGTTGAACTTATGAAAATATATAATATTAAACATATCAGCATCACTGTCTATAATTTGAAATTATTTTGTAGGTCACATCACTTTGAAACAATATTATAGTTATGCAGCAATTAAAAAGCATTTGAAGGAGTGGAAGTTTTACTTTCTATTGTTTTATTCTTTTAAATGACCCTCTTTTATCAATTGATCTTGATTGTTACTAATTTGCTCACTTGGAAAAATTAGATAAGTTGTTACATTAGTATTTATTTTGCCATTTATTATCACTATTTTCTGTCACCTCTTGAGATTATCTTACAACAATATATAAGGAATAAAGAATTTGAAAAATGAGGAAATTGTATTGTCCTGTATCAGTGAAGTAACTTGTTAAGACCATTCCATATTTCTACAATAAATAAAGAAAATGTACACACACCCACAAAACCTAGGGCTAATTTGTACATGAAAGAAATTTCTTTAAGTCACTAAAATAATTTTGCTTTTTTTGGGTGCCTGGCTGGCTCAGTTGGTTAAGTGTCCAACTCTTGATTTTGCTGAGATCATGGTCTCAGGGTTGTGATATCAAGCCCTGCACAGAGCTCCAAACTCATCTGCTTAAGATTCTCTCCCTCCTCCTCCCTCTGCCCTTCCCTACATTCACTCATGCACTCTCTAATATATATATATTTATAATCTTTTAAAAATAATGTTGCTTTTTTGTTTCTGTTGTGTAGTATACTGAGAATTTCTGGAAGTATGGACTCATCCTTAGATCCTTGTTTTCTCCATTTCTTGTATTACTATTCACAGTGAGAAGTGGGTGTGTTTTGTGTAAATGTACATATGTGGTGGTTAAGAAGTAAATAGTGAAAGGATTCAACCCTACCATGTAGATTTTGCTTCGGTTGTAACATGTCATACCAAATTGTCTTCACTTGGTGTTTTTATTTTTTTTATTTATTTTTTTTTAAGATTTTATTTATTTATTTGACAGAGATAGAGACAGCCAGCGAGAGAGGGAACACAAGCAGGGGGAGTGGGAGAGGAAGAAGCAGGCTCACAGTGGAAGAGCCTGATGTGGGGCTCGATCCCACAACGCCGGGATCACGACCTGAGCGGAAGGCAGACGCTTAACCGCTGTGCCACCCAGGCGCCCCCACTTGGTGTTTTTATTGTTCATAGGATCTAGAGTGATCTAAAATGATCAGTAACAATTAAGTGATCTCTATGTGCTATACTCTGTTCTAAGTGTTTCAATTTATTAGTGCATTCAATGCTCATAACAGTCCCAGGAGGGCAGCATTATTATTATTCTCATTTTGCATATAAGGAAACTATGGCATAGAAGTATTTAATGACTTAAAGTTACACAGCTAACAAGTGTCAAAGCTGGTATTCAAGCCCAGTTGGTCTGATCCTGAATCAGGGCCCATACCAACATACATGTTGCTTCCCGAATTAAAGGAACATATTTTTATGGTCAATTCAACAAGTATTGATTGAATTCATATGTTCCATGTGAATTCCTTAGGAGATATGCTTCAACAAGTATGTTGGACTCTTTCTGTGTTACAGTTAATTACACTGTATTTTCTTATGCAGAATGAATCCCTGCCCCACTTCTAGGGACAATCTAGAGATACATAGTTATCACACACAAAAATAGCAATAAACCAAATAAAAATATTTAAGTTAGTACATGGTGTATGTGGCATATTGTAAGAATTTTAAAAGAATGGAGACCAATTCCAAGTGACATTTTCAGATATGGCTTCAGGATTGCTTTCCGTTTTCTTCAAAACACTTAAAAAATAAACAAAATCCTCACAGTAGACCAAAAGGACAAACCTTAGAGCACATGTGAAGATTTATGAGAAGAAGAGAATTCAGAGCAGTGAGTAAGAGGAGTGGTACATTTAGAAAAGGGACTGAATGCAGATAGGGAGGTGCATATGAAGTGTCTGTTCTCTTTTCTCCAATGACCTGTAACTTTCTCCTTGTTTTTATTTCTACTCAGGCCCTTGTCAAAATATCCTACCACCATTATCCAGCCTTAATTCCCTCGATTGCTTTCCTATCTTAGATATTTTTAAGAACTGGATAATGTGTACAAATTAGGGAAAATAAAGATGAAAGTGATATTCTTGTCAGTCAACCTCCAGGAGTAGACATAGTGAATGTCGAATGATGACAGTGTGTCAGGAAGAGCAGAGAGGACAGCCACCCACCACATCCTCTTTGAAGGGCTGTGTTTCATCATTATTGGGTGAGTGAGCAGGAATTTTGCATTGGAGACCTTTGTGAAAGTAAATTTTTTAAAATATTTTATTTATTTGTTTGTTTATTTAGAGATAGCCATTGGGGGAGGCAAGGGAGAGGGAGAGAGAGAATCTCAAGCAGACTCCATGCTGAGTATGGATCCTGATGCGGGGTCCATCCCATGACCCTGAGATCATGACCTAAGCTGAAATCAAGGGCCAGATGCTCACCGACCCACTATTCAGCCACCCCAAAAGCAATTTTAATAATTACATCTTTTTGGAGAAATGAGAGGCTTGATGATTGAGTGATTATG
>NW_024424552.1:0-1521 GCF_017311325.1 Ursus maritimus | reverse complement strand
TAAAGTCACCAGATGGCCTGATGAGGGTATATAAAAGTTTACCTCCTTCTTCTGAGGTACAGGTGGAATTGTGGTCCTGAATAAGAGGGAAAAGGAAAGATGGAGAGAAGGGTGGTGGCCAGCTTAAATACAGACGAAGATAATGATGTTCATAGCTAATACTTTTTGAATGCTAATCATATACCAAGCACTGTTTCAAGCAATTTGCACATATGAAATGAGCATTATTTTTACCTCTCTTTTCACTAAAAAGGAAACGGTGTCCACAGAAGACCCAAGATTGTCCAGGATTATACAACCAGTAGGTGATAAATCTAGGTTTGCATCTCTGGTGGTGAGTGTGCCCATGTGTCTAATATTATTGTACACTATCTTTAAAAGTGTCTATATTTCATCTTAAATTCTTGAGATTCACAATCACAGACATGAAAATGACAATGAAGTCAAAGAACGGAATGACTCTCATAGTTAGAAGAGGAATTTGGGAATAGGGTTTTAAATTCTGGCCCCATACAACAATTCCCTAGGAAGAACAAAAAATCACTTATGCTGGGGCCTCTACTCAGATATTATGCCTTAGTTAGTATTTAGGAACAGCATATCCCCCAGGTGATTCTTATGTAGAATTAGGTTTGAGAATGCAGGTAAGGGATAAAGAAGTAAGGAGCTCCTGGATTGGGCAGTAGCTAAACTCTGTCCCTGGACATTTTAGCTATGTATGCTCAGGAACTGAGGGTTGCTCACTTTGGATGCTGTGAATAAAGCAATAATATGGGTGTTAGGAGACTGAATATGATGCTTTCTTTCTAGTAAGATTTTCTCATGTCATAGGACTAAATTCTTTCAGACACATAATGAAAATCCCAAGGATATAGGAACAGTATAGAACCAGGTTCAAAACCTGTCTCAGAAGCCCACTGGTTGTGCCATTTTGGGGAAGTTGTTCATTCAATAAATTCAATTGCTATTAGTTGAAATGGGCCTCATTCTGTGCTATGAACTAAGTATGTAAGTAGATATGGTCCTTGAAGCTTGAAAACTGGTAGGTGAGACAGGTAATTCACAATGAAATATACATGTAAGTAGCTACTAGATATCTATATCGATCTATCTATTTCTATCTTTCTCTCTCTCTGTATATGTATGTATTCATTCTGTATGCTAAATGTTTGTATCTCCCCAAAATTCACATATTGAAACCTGATCCCCAGTGTGATGGTGTTTGGAGGTGAGGTTTTGGGGAGGTGATTAGATCAATGGGATTAGTGCTCTTATAAGAGAGAGGCAGAGTTCCCTTGTCCCTTCTGTTATGTAAGAACACTATGAGAAGATGGCCATTTATGAACCAGGAAGTGAGGCCTCACCAGACACCAAATTTCCAACCTCCCAAACTGTGAGAAATAAATATCCGTTGTTTATAAGCCACTCAGTCTATGGTATTCTGTTATAATAGCCTGGCCAGACGACGACAGAGATCCCTGTTTTGAAAGAAAAGAATGGTATGCTTTAAATTTTTTTTTT
>NW_024424551.1:0-1523 GCF_017311325.1 Ursus maritimus | reverse complement strand
GAGTGCTACTATGAACCTTTGTGTACAAGCATTTGGTATAATTCCGTTTTTAAATAATTTTTTTTCATTCCTTAATACTATTTTCTCTTTTGCATGTTTAATCAATTACTACAGTGATCTGACATCTATTGGGGTACTGGAATTTCATACTGATCACTACTTTGGCTTTCCATTCAGACTCTATTTTAGCGGCTCAGGAGCTTCTATTTTAACTCTTTTCCTGGGGAGGGGGTGGAGACTAGATTTGGCCAATGATTTGGTCCTGGATCACCTTGCACCTCACTATGGAAGTGGGAGTGAATGTTGGGTCACCGGCTAAAGACCTGCAGTATGAAGCTGAGGCAAAAGTGATCATTTGAAGGAAAGACCCAGGAGTATTAGACCTTGGAAGTTGAAGAAAACAGGGGCATTAGATTAAAGCCAGGTTCTGGGATTCAGTGGACATGACTTAAGACAAAGACACATTCATGTCCCATTCCTATGTCCTTTTAGGGCATATGTCTCATATTTTTGTGGCTTGCCTTGTCTTTTTTAGGTTAACTGTATTCACCAGCTAGAGGCCAAGTATTACATCTTTTTATCCCATAAATCAGAATCAAAAGACTACTATCATCACTTTTGTTAGTGATCCGTTGTGTTGATAAGAAAAGTTTACTTAAACTGTGTTACTTTTCATGTAAGGCTACTACCCTACGTTGGAAGCACACAGGGATAAAAAGTAAGAAGCAATTGTAAGAAGGAAAGAGCATTATTAACACTCACTTACCACTTCTGAGCCATGAGTTAACTGCTTGTCTACAAATCTATGTGTATGTGGTTTTTTCCAGCTAGTCAATTCCTCCTAAATCTTCAAGCAATGGTATAATCAATGTGGCTGCTTAAACACTTTAGGCGGATAGAGTCAATAAAATTTCCTAAAGAAGTTGGAATTAACTCTGTGTTGCCTTTTATTCTGTGGGGAAAGAGATCATGTTTATTGTCCATTTGACAGGTTTTTATTTGCAGGTTTATTTGAGGGAGTCATAATTAAAGCAAATAAATGTTGTTAAAGGGAGAATATTACTTATAGTGAAGATTAAGAATATTATGTGGCTTTTTTGTTGTTAATTTTTAATTTTTTTTCTAGCTTTATTGAAGTATAATTGACATAAAATTGTATATATATACGATGTATATGATAGCCGGATAAGCATATACATTGTGAAATGATTACCATACAAGTTAATTCACACGTCCATAATCTCACATTGTTACCTTTTGTGTGTGCACGTGTGTGGGTGTGTATGTGGTGAAATTGGTTAAAATCTATTATCTTAGCAAATTTCATGTATGCAAAGCAGTATTATTAACTATAGTCACTATACTGTACATTAGATCCCCAGAATGTATTCATTTTATAACAAAATTTACGCCCTTTGACTGACATCTTCCCACATCTATCCTCCATCCCTTGGTAACCACTATTCTACTTTTTAGTTCTGAGTTCAACTTTTTAGATTCCACATATGAGTGACATCATACAT
>NW_024424550.1:0-1523 GCF_017311325.1 Ursus maritimus | reverse complement strand
ACAGCCGCGTCCCCGCGGTGCTCGGGCAGGCTGAGCAGGAAGCGCAGCTGCGCGATGCGCAGGTCGGGGTTCTTGGGCAGACCCTCCTCCTCTAGGTTCTCCAGCGGCATCTCGGCGGCGGGGGTACCAGCTGAGGGCAGACGACAACTCGGCACGGACCTGCGGCCCTTTCTTTCATTCCTGATCAATCTGATTAAAGATAACTCAAAGAGCCAGCTTTTGTTTTCATTGACTTCTTTCTGCTCTTTCTTGGTTTTCTATTTTATTGTTTTCTACTCTGAACTTTATTTCTTTCTTCTGCTTAATTTGGGTTTAATTTTCTCTTACTGTTATATTTTCTTAAGGTAGAAGTTGAGGTCATTGATATGAGATCATATGGCCTATGAAGGGCAAGACAGTAAATATTTTAGGGCTTGTAGGCCATATGTTCTCTGTTACAACTTCTCAGCTCTGCCACTATAGTGAAAATATGGCCATAAATAATACATGAATGAATGGATGCAGCTATATTTCAATAAAATTTCATTTATGGAAACAGAGGGAAAGCTGGATTTGCTTATGGGCTGTAGTTTGCTGACTGCTAGTCTATAAGTTCTGTTGAGAAGTTGACTATTTACATTTGTCTTTAGAGTCAAAGGTAGGCAAAGCTACAACTTTAGATTGGGTTCATCTGTGAAGAGCTCAACTCCCAAACTCTTGCACCACTGCCACTATTTTGATTTTGCAAGTATTTGATGTGTGGGGAGTTTAGGCTATACTTTCCAATATTTTTGGTTTACATTTGGATTAAAGTTTGCACAACCCAAAAATTCAGGCACTGTAGGAATATCATTAATGTTTCTTCTAGGAGCTTTTCCAGTAAAATCATTTGGGCAAATACTTGGGATGTGTTTGTGAAATGAATTATTGGACCACACAGTTTCTTTTTGTTTCTGAGACTCATCCAGTTTGCAATATGTCCTGCCAGGTCACACTGTTGTCTGAGACTTGGCTCATTTCTCCTTGTCTTGGCAAAACCTCTCTCTCCATCTATGGAAGGACTGCTCCTTCATTATGCTGCCCCTATATCAGTCACCTGCCCTCATCTGTGGAGATTGTCATACCACCCTGCTCACCCAAGGAGGGTCCATTGGTCTCTGTAATTAATTAGATCTAGTCTTTCTGTGACTTCCTTTGCTAGTTCCATGAGGACAAAATATTTCCCATTTTTCTATTACCCTGATAAGAAACAGAATTTCCATTCTCTTAGAAACCCACTCCAAACTTTTTCTTTTGCAGTTTACCAAAACTGATCTCATAAAGGTCATTAATTACCTCTATATTGCTAAGTCCTATTAAATGCTTAATCTTCATATTAATTGCCCTAGCACAGCATTTGAGACAACTGATTACACATTCTCTTTAATAAACATTTTTTCCTTGATTTCCAGGAAATGGGATTCTCATGATTGCTCTTCAACATACTGTTAGCTCTTTCTCACTGCCTTTTCTACTTTCTCCTGTTTTCCCTAACCTCTTAATAT
>NW_024424549.1:0-1523 GCF_017311325.1 Ursus maritimus | reverse complement strand
AGAAAACTGAGGAATATTGGACATTCAGAAACTAAAACAGAACTGTGGTTTGTGGTATAAATCTGGTTAAATGTTTGCATCCTTTCATTGAGAACATGAGAGTAACTCTGATCCTGCTTTCATCTGTCTATGATAATCAAAACTACCAAATCCTTGTCTAGAATCCACCTATCTAAGGTCTCATACATTGATTGACCACTCACGTGGCAAATATATTTCCACTACATTGCACCCTTCATTAATACTTTTCAAGTGAAGAGAGGATGTCTTTTTAATGAAGGAAACTCTTTCAAAATAAAGAAGCAGGTAGGTACTAGAGAGGGGAAGGAGAGGAGGGAGAAAATTAGCCCTAGCTAGTATAGAGGAGGCAAAACTTCACTTCTACCCACTTGGGTTTTCAGCGGAAGCTCTTAAACAAAAAGGCAGATTATCAAGAGAAAAACAGATTATTAACGTGTGCGGCACATGTCACACAGGAGAAACCTCATGAAAAGTGACTCAGAGTGGCAACTTAGAACTCTGGCTTATGCAGCATCTTCAGTAAAGTTGTAGAGAAATGACAGGACAAAGGAAAGTAGTTTTGGGCTTCCAAGGGCAGCAAGCTGTGGGTAGGTAAATATATGGGAGGCAACTAATGGAGTAAGGTTGTTTGCAGATTCCTGTGGTGCTGTCTCTAGGATGATTAAGTCTGTCTCCAGTAAAAGGAGAATTTATATCCTCTCTTTAGGCAGAAAAAGGGGAAGGTAGAGAGAGCTTTTCCTGCATTTCCTGCTGCTTAATTGCATTCAGCTCAAATTAAGTTTTACATCAAAGAGGGATATTTTGGGGTGACATATTCTGGTTTCCTTCACTAGTATCATACTTGGGTAGGAAAAGTATTATCGAAAGGCAGTTGTAAGGAGCTCCCCCTTCACAGAGTCCTTGCTTAGCTCCCTCATTCTATGACACTGGGTTCTGCATTAGACAGCACTTCTCCCATCCTACCCACATCAGACAGAGCAACTGAGCACGTGCTTAGACGCCTCCCACGCATCTTCTCCGGGCAACCTCCCTTCATCAGTTAGAATTAGCAAATAAGAATATGGCTCTAGAATATTACAGACATGCTTTGATTCTACCATTAGCTCAATGATTTGGGTGATTTTTTTTATCCATAAATTTATAACAATAACTTCTACCTCATAGCATTCTTATGGGAATTAAAGGAATATACATATGTTTAATGCCTAATTCAGTTCTAGTTTCAAACAGAGATCTAAATATCAGTGATCTATCCCTTCTCCCCCAAGCTACAGAATAGTCAATTGATCTCTGAGCCTCAGGTCCACTGTTAAAATATTTCTTTCCTTCAGGAGAGTGTTGTGATGAGAAGCCATAAGGTAACCTTAAACATGTTCACAGTTATGAGAGATGAAAAGCATCATGTTAATACTATAAAGCGGTATTAATGATGGCTGTTTATATTTTAAAATTTTTTCTTCAGGGTGCCTGGGTGGCTCAGTCGGTTAAGCTTCTGACTCTTG
>NW_024424548.1:0-1523 GCF_017311325.1 Ursus maritimus | reverse complement strand
GAAGAGAAAGCCACGCGAAGGTGCTTTCCCTGGGGGAAGAAAAAAGATGACATTTCAGGCGCAGTGAGAGGGAAAAAGACAATTACCCTTCAAATGCCTGGCAACCCCAGGTGACTAGAGTTTTAGAGATTACAGTACACCAAATAGGAACTGTCTGGTACGTTCTCTGAGGTCTCACCGTTCTTATTAGTGTAGGACAAGGATCAGGGACCAAATAGGTGGTATTAAACCATTTTCTGTGTCAGTAGAGAGTCAATAGTCAACAGTTAAGAACAACCTCTTCCTGGAAACCCTTAGACTACAAGTGTTCATGACACCACATCTGCACTCTGGAATAATCCGTGCCTCCTCCCACCCACTCCCCACCCCCAAGAAAAGGAAGAAACCAGGATGATTTCGCAACAAACAAATGAAAAAATTAACATAAGTAGCTCAGGGAGAAAATGTGTTGAAGTGAAGGCTTTAAAGGCATGGAATTCTTTGAATAAGAGGAAAGGACTACAGTATAGAAAAACTCAACAGTTCCCAACTGTCTTCGCTCAGGTTTCTTAAAAGCGGAGCCTAAAAGGGGGATTCTTCTTCCGGTAGTTTATTGGCTTGTGCTGTCAGGGCAGGGGGGTAAAGGAAAAGAGCAGGTCTGGGAGGGGAAAAGCTAAGCAAGAATCCAGTCTCAGTGGGAGACCAGTTTAGTATGGCGCCCACTGGGACGCCCGGGAGTACAAATTGCCCCTGAGTTCAGTCCCACCTTGAGGGGAAGGGGCTGGCCTGTGCCCACCTGTCATCCACCAAGGTCTGAGAGGGTGGGTCGGTAGGCTACACAAGGATCCCAAGTGCTCTGGGACAGGGTGAGTGGGGGATTTTCCAGAATGGGAGCAGCTGTGAGCTGTTGGCAGCTCCAGGATGGGTGCAGTGGCTGGGAAAGTGGATCTGGGTGGGGCACCCATGCCATCAACTATCCCAAACACGTTAGAAGAACGGCATCAGGCCACCACCTGGTGCACAGAGCAAGAACTTGGCCCCGCAGAGCAGTGGCTGCATGTGGTCGGAAGCTACGATGGACGTTCACTAAAATCCATTCCCATCTCAGAATGAAAATCCTTCCTTTTGGGGAATGCAGAAGATCAAGTTAAAGCCACCGTAGGATTCTCAGGTAATGATCAGACAAACGTGGGCCAGATGCCTACCAGCTCTTCTAAGCTTCGTAACACGGAGCCAGCTACCCACTTTCTCTACACCTCAGTTTTCTCATTTACAAATTAATAATAAATATACATAGACTTATTATTGCAATACTATTGCCTTGGTTATGAGGTGAAGATTAAATAAGATCTTGTATTTTCACAAGCTGAGCCCAGTACCTGGCACATCGTAAAGGTTCTATAATTGCAAGTTAATAATTATTAATTTGGAAGGCAATTTTCCAGTTTGATCAGAATTGTAAAACGGTGCCACACCAGTGGGAAATCCAATAATTGTACTAAAACCTAACATAGCACGTCTCCGGTACTTTGTAGGTTACAAAG
>NW_024424547.1:0-1524 GCF_017311325.1 Ursus maritimus | reverse complement strand
ACTTCCCAGTCTCCAAAACTGTGAGAAACGAATGTTGCATGCAGTGTATGATATTCTGCTAGAGTAGCCCAAATGGATGAAGACCCCAGACCAGGTACATACTGCTAAAAGCAATCCACAGAGAAGAACTCTCAGATAGCGTTAATGTGGTTCAGAGAAGGTCTGCCATTAGGATGTTTATAAGACTTGACCAGGTCACCTTTCTTTCTTTCCTGGGTCTGTAAAGGGAGGGAATGGATTACAATGCATGGAGGGCCTCCTGTCCATCCTCCCAGTCTCCCCCAGGAGTTTGTTACATGGACCGGAGCACAGGGCATGCAGAACAAGGTCCACTGAGTTCTTTGGGATTTCTCCACTTCCGTGCTTCTGCCCATCGGGCCGTGTGCTAACCAAGAATGAGTTACGGATGTTCCAAGACCTGTTTATGCATGTTGCTATTGTTGCAATTAAGTGTGTTAAGTAAATATTATGTAAACTGATTAATTAGCAGTGTGAAAAGAGAGCTGTCTCCCTGAAAACTAAATTGCATTCGAGAAAGATCTCATGATAGTGGTGAGTCACTAAACAATGGCTATGGTATTTGACAACTCAGACAGGTAGTAAGAATCAGGTTGGATTCTGTATTCCTGTGCTTGAAGAATGTCTTTGGTACGACCTCTACATAAGTGAAGTTGGAAATAACATGAGTGTAGGCTATATGAGAAAAACACCATGTAAGGATAACCAGTGGACCCTAGCTTGAGAACAAGGTGGACTCTCGAACACGTCTATTTACAGCCATGCTTCATCTGTACACGTTCTCCCCTTATTATTGGCCATCTTTGTGACACAACACGAGAGTTCCAGGCCAGGCACAATTGTTCTGAGATCTGGACATCCACTTTTGTGAAGTATTTCCACAAAACAATCCCAAAGGTCCCTCCGAGTTCTGACAGTCTTCGATCCTATGGCTGTCAATGACCTCATAGCTGCTTAAGACCTAGGCACAACCACCAAGCCACCTGTACCAAAAAGTCTCACCTATGATCTAAGGACTCTGACCTATCTTATTATAATTGATGTTCCCCACCTTGGATACTGTTATTCTTTCTTTGAGACAGGAAGATTTGGGCCAATATTGTCTTCCTACTTGTCAAACATAACGTTTTTGGTTTGCTGGTGACTTCTAAATGCATGCCTAATCAAAGTGCGGGGAAATCATAAACATCTTACAAAGTCCTTTTGGCTTTCTGCTTTTGTGCTTGATGTTTTCCATTTCAATTAACTCTGTATTAAGGAGTCACTGAATGCAAGGCATCAGAGAACGGAAGAACCTGTTAGAAATGCAACCTTTGAGCCCCTGAGAGATTCAATTCCATTTCACTTAGGCAATTTTTGACTGCGGCTGACTCAGTCACCTAGGTGCAAGCCTCCTCGTGGGGCATCATTCTCAAGAGCTTGTATGTGGGGCGGCTGCGTCTCTGAGCTAACAGAACTCAACATGCAGTCCACTCGCCTTCTGTAGATTTGGGATGACATGCCAGG
>NW_024424546.1:0-1525 GCF_017311325.1 Ursus maritimus | reverse complement strand
AAAAAAACCACACAAAACTTAGATAATTTAATATTTCTTTAAAGCAACAAATATATAGCCTTAATTCTTTCTGGGCATATCCAGACTAATGTAATAATCCAAGATTCTACTTTCATTCAAAGCTACAGCTACTCTCTTCCATTCTAGGGCCTGTAACAGATAGAAAGATAAATGAGCCAATGAAGAAGGGATATTCAGCTTATTTTTTTTCCTCCCTCTCATCTTCCACTATATTGCTAAATACAGTTTCTCAATAATCCGAAATTGGAGCATAGGGAATGCAAGATACTCATCAGAGATGGGAACATTTGTACTTGATTGTTATTGTCATAGCTCG
Source organism: Ursus maritimus (assembly GCF_017311325.1). NCBI lineage: Eukaryota > Metazoa > Chordata > Mammalia > Carnivora > Ursidae > Ursus > Ursus maritimus. The sequence goes on along the minus strand of NW_024424546.1, from coordinate 1,188 downwards.
TTCTCAATTCTCTGAACCTGGCTGCTATTTAAAGTTGACTTTTTTTTCTTCTGTGGGCACATTTGTTGGTCCTGCCCCAACCATTAAGGCCCTCTCACCTGCAGTATCCCTGATTTGGGCCAGGCACTTTATGTCACTTCCATTTTCAGAGTCTGGAAATTCACATCCAATCTTTTTCTGGGCTGAGTTTGTTTGCTTCCCTAGGCAACCCGCTAGGTCAGGACTTGAAATAATTTTACTCAAGTTTGATCTTACCATTGTCCACATCAGCTGGAAGTGACACACTCACTCATCCTTAGTCCTCCTATGCTCAGGGAATTCAGATCCATCCCCCAGAGTCACTTCCCGGACCATTTAGATGGAAGGAGACACCAGTCCATGGTATCCTTTATTCCTCCTCTTACAATGTAGAAGGCACAGGCCATGGCTCCCCTCTACACTTGGATGAGAAGGTGAGGCCAATGATAGTGATGTGGAGAACAAAGGAGAAAGAAATGTAGATAAAATTAAATTTCCTTATAACCAGCAGCCCACTGACAAATACTTCAGGCAGGCAGAGTATGACAGTCCTGCAGGAATTCCCAATCTTAATATCAGTGCCTTGCTAGAGGGAAAAATAGCATTAGCTTCACAATAGCCAGGCCCCCAGGATCCTGGAAGTCTTCTTTAACAGAAGAAAATCACTTGGGAAACTTCTTTTGTCTTTACCTCCTCCAACTCCAAAGTATATAATCAGTCACTCCTGACAATCCCATGATGGCTCATGGACCCAAACTTCAAACCACATCTATAGAGCCTTTACATGGAAATTCTTTCTCAATGTCCACTAACCTGACCCTTGATACTATCAATTTTGGCAAGGGATCATGTAATTGATTCTCAAATATTTCCTTTAAAATTTTGCATTTTCTGCTCTTCGTTTTGGCATATCATGTTTATTCGATTTTGGTGACTCAATCAAATGTTCTAATTTAACAACTTGTTAAAATATTATTTGCTATTTTCAGATACTTCTCATTTTGTGTCCAATAACATAATCTGATTCTAAATAAGCTGGAGAAATTCCTGCAGGATTCCATGAGTCACAGTGTTTACATTTTTATTCCAGTTATGATGTGGTTTGAAGTGGTGAAGTTCAGAGATGACAGCCAAGAAGAATTCTTGAGATGTCTTTGGTGCAAAAAGGTG
>NW_024424545.1:0-1525 GCF_017311325.1 Ursus maritimus | reverse complement strand
CCCCCTGAAATGACTTCGGTGGAAGCAGGCTGGTGGCCCAACGGCAGAACAGCACCGAGCAGAGCCGGCCGAGCACAGCGTGGTGGCCTGGGTGCGGAGCCAGGGCCCTTGGCTACCCACAGAGCCCAAGTGGCGCTAGGAGACTGGCTCCGGGTGGGGCCCGGAACTATGTGGGAGCATGTCTGTTTGTCACAGCACATCAGGGTGGGAAGAAGCCGGGGATCCTAAGCACGTTGTGCCATGAGGACAGCCCCACACCTGGAAGAACTGTTGCGGGAACAAAAGGCACAAAAACAAAGAAACAGAAACCTGCAAACCTTATTCTTTTTACGGGCCGCTTGTTCAAGTTTTGCCTCCCGTGCGCTGGTATCTGTGGCTAGCTTGGGTAGTTGTCCAGAATTCACAGATGTGTGAAACATGGACCCGAGGGGCTTTGTGCCATTATCCTGCAACCAGAGCTAGAGGGATGGAGTTCGGATTCCAGGATAGTCAATGGTGCTTGGGCAACTGTGGTGTGTTTGAGGTTGCTCTGGGATGGACTAATCTCAAGATAAGCTCATGGTTTCCTGGAAGGTTCTCCCTGTTCCGGTATGAGTAATATATTTGTATGCTTGTCCTTGGAACCCGGCCTTTCTCAGGTTCTTTCCTACCCTTTCCTAGATATGCCTGGTTTTGCAGGTAACAGCTGTACTGCATTTCAAACTCGGCTCAGTCCTCACTGAGGAAAAACACCAGAAAGAAGAAATTCCTCAGTCAACATTTCTCATTCAGTCCTATTGAAATGAGAGTAAGTGGGGTGCCCTCGGCATCTTGGCAATGGAAGTTGTTTGTTTTCTCTCCCCTTCCATTTACATGGAACTGGGCATCCGTGCCCGAATGAAAGCACCTGTAGAGAGCGTGCAAGGACACAGAGATCCATCCAGCTGCATCCCAAAGTGGGGGGAGGGGGAGTCAGAGAGGCGATGGGGCCAAGAGAGGTGCAGCAGCCACAGGGGCAGTGCTGGTCCTAGCAGAGGAGGCAGCGGGGTAGGAAGCAAGGGGAAGTTCAAGGCCCCTGGCCGCTCAGCTGCACGGAGGGACCCGTTGCTCTTCAGCAGCCCCTGGATTTCTGAGGTGAGAGCTCTGTGACTGGCACAAGGGAAGGAGAGGGAAGAAGGCAGACTAAGAGAATTGAAGGAAGGTGTTTCCTGCTGTTGCCTTGGGATTTCGAGAAGTCTGGGACCACTGAGACCCCACCCGCCCATCCCACTGGCCTTGGGCACACCCATGACGCAAGTGCTAAAGCCCACAACTGCCCTGCCACTCTGCCACCAGCTTTTTTTTTTTTTTAATGTCAGTTTTCACAGGTGTGCTCCTAATTTTAGTGGTGAGTCAGTTCCAGTAAGAGAAAGTGAAATATTGTGTGATTATCACGACCTTCTGGGACACAAGGTTTCTGATTGCCAATCTGCGTAACTGTTAGAATCAAAGTCAACAAAGCCTTCCCTAAATAAGAAAGATATTTGAAACTTCCAGTGAGATGACA
>NW_024424544.1:0-1525 GCF_017311325.1 Ursus maritimus | reverse complement strand
GCAGACGCTTAACCGCTGTGCCACCCAGGCGCCCCGAGATCCTCATTTCTGGTGACAAAATAAGAGGCGAGACTTAGCTATCTGCAAAAACAACCACAAATTGGACAAAATATATAGTACACAGGTTTTTAAGGCATCACACACCAGACAATGAAGGACACTGTCCCAAAGAGATGAGGAATGAACAAGGCAAGCTCTGTGATCATCCCAGTTCTCTGTGTGATGTGAGCCTACCCTGAGTAAGGAGACAGAGCTAAGAGTCTAGGGAGACAAAGGTGGCCAGTGTTTGTAAGACAGAGTTCCAGAGAGGAAGGAGATGCACAGGCAGAACCCCAGAGACCTGAAAAGGCCCCTGGAGTATCCAGCCGAGTATAACAAGCATGCAGGCGTGAGGAAACCACCCAAGGCCAGGGATTTTTAAAACCCCAAAGGATTAGAGCAAACTGCTTGCAATGTTCACACAGGGCCAGGAATAGTGCCTGTTCTCAAGGAAACTTCAAAATTCATGGAGCATTGGGTAGACGACTCAGAGAGATTTTACTGCCATAGTGGGGATAATTAGCCCTTGTCTGAGGACTGCTCAGATCCCACCAAACCAATCTTAACAGCAAGATCTTAAACAATCAAACTTTTGCCAAAGAACTTAACTACATCCCAGAACAAAGCTCAGTAATGTTTATAGGAAAACAGAAATATCAAACCACCAACAAGACCAAAGCCACAATGCCCAGCATCCAATTAAAGCAAACTGAAAGGAAAATACAACCATAATAAGGAAAAAAAGTCTATCGATCAGAATCACACCAGAACTGACATAGATGTTCTAATTGGCAGATGTGGACATTTAAAAAGCTACTTTATACAGAGGGGGTGACATAACAATTACTTGAAGAAATGATGGCTGAAAACTTGCCAAACTTACAGAAAGGTATAGACTCACAGATTGAAACTCAGCAAACCCAAGCACATGCAACAGAAACTATGCCAAGACACATCACCAAATTGCTCAAAACCAGTGATAAAAGAAAAACCTTAGAAGCACCCAGAGAAAAAGCATTCTGTCTGTACAGAGAAATAAAGATATGGATGACTGCAGATTTCTCATCAGAAACTATGCAAGTGAAAGGACAGTGGCACAACACCTTTAAAGTCAGGAGACAGAGTGTCAGCCTAGAATTCCATACCTGGCAAAACTGTGTCTCAAACAATGGCAGCAGAAAGAATCTATCGCCAGCAGATCTGCACTACAGGAAATATTTAAGGGTGTCCCACAGGAAGAAACAAAAGTATTCCACATGGAAATCTAGGTCCTCGTAACGGGATTAATAGTCCTGGAGATGAGAGCTACATAGATAAACATGTAAGATTTTTAAATTTAAATCTGTTTACATTATAACTGTTTAACTGAAATGGTAATGATAGTGTATCGTGGAGTTTATAACACATAGAAGTAAGGCAGGAGTAGAGACATGGAAGTATAGTATCACAAGGTCCGCATACCATATGCGGAGCGCTATGTTAGCAC
>NW_024424543.1:0-1525 GCF_017311325.1 Ursus maritimus | reverse complement strand
AAAAAGGAAAGATTGCTTCAGTGAGAAAAAATGTTTCAAAAATTAAATTTGATTTATAAGGCCTGTGTTTTCAGATTAACCAAACAGGAAAAACCAAATGGAGAAAAAAAAATTAGAGTCTTATAATAAGATTTGAGAATGAGGAAATATAAGCTAAAGATGTTTAAAAACTCAAGGTTTTAAAAAAGACAAAAAGACAATAAAACGCAAGAATGATCAAGTAGTCCCCTTAAGAGAGACATAGTGTGACAGTGAACTTATCACGGCAGATTTTCATTTCTGTTTGTGAAACATTACACTTCCAAAAGCATTTTCAGATCATCTCAGAGTGTGACCCTGAGTTGTAACTGTTCTGTTTGCTGATGGCTTGTCACTCAGAGAGGTTTTGCCAGAATGATTAATTTATAATTGCTTCCAGAGAGTTGCTGTAATTATTCGGTAAATCTGAGTTCAGAGCTAACGGGCTGTGTAGAGACGGTCACTGTCTTAGGAGACTCCAGGAGAAGACAAATACAGATAATGATCATCTTACCAGCTCTAGGCTGCATTAACACTGCACCACAACGTCTGCCACTTTTCCTCCTTGGAATCTAATTAAATAGGGCATTAAATTAAAACAAATATTGTCCAGATAGATGGGAAAGCCTTTAAATAAGAAGCCTTATTGTTAGTGATACGGCTCTTCTGGCTTTGATGAGATGCAAGAGGCAGGAAGCCCATGAGAGTCTCCATCCAGGGGGTCAGGAAGGCCTGCCAGGGGCTCTCAGGATCTCCAGACTGGATCTCCTCCCTCCCTGCTCACCTTCCGTCCCTCCAGAACGGTGTCCTCCAACACGCATGTGCTGGCGTGTCCTTCCATCCAGTTCTCCACGCTCACAGAATTCTGTACAGTAGCATATGTAAAATATATACTCATCTAAACTATAAATCACACGATATTATATTATGTAAATATAAAATACAAGTTGTATATTTTATGCATATTATAGAATATAAATACAAAATACATAATTTATGTGTATCATCTAAATTACATATCTATTAGATAGGTAGACAAAGTTTTATCTTTCCTTTATTTCTTATCTCTGTGCAGTGTCTATCTCAGGATTGGAATCCAGCCCTGGAAAGGATGCCACAGGGATGTGTATTTAACACCTATATTCAATCCGAAAGAAATTAAGCAGACTTTCAAATGAAAAGTTAGTTATGTAATTATGTGATTTACATACTTATGTATATGTATCCAGGGCCTGCAGCCACTGTGGATTCATACTGCTGTTTTCACAAAGGAGCTACTGCTTATGCTGAAAAAACTAACAAAAGTGAGCTTATCAATAGGTAAGTTTAGATCTTATCGTTAATTCTTTGTCAATTAAGAATAAGACTTGCAGGACGCCTGGGTGGCTAGTCGACTCAGCATCTGACTCTCAGTTTAGGCTCAAGTCATGATCTCAGGGTCCTGGGATCGAGTCCACGATGGGCTCTGTGCTCAGCACGGAGTCTGCTTGAAATTCTCTCTCTCCCT
>NW_024424542.1:8480-34696 GCF_017311325.1 Ursus maritimus | reverse complement strand
CACATCCAGCAGATAGGGCTTGCGGGAGTCCTGGGGGGTAAGCCTAACTCTAGGTGGGCTCCTGAGGGGCCCCACCCAAGGGGCCTGGCGCCCCAACGCCGGGGATTGGGGACCCGAGACCCAGCGCCGGACTCACCCTGCAGCCCCCAGCCACCTGGGCCTCTTGGGGGCCCACCGGTCATACAGGGCGGGAGAACTGGCAGGGCCCTCCTAGCCCCTGAGGATCTTCGAAGGCCCCCGTGCCAAAATACTGGGGTCCACGCTCCCGCGCTCCAGCGCCTTCAACTCGGGCCGTCCCTCCGCTCACCGCACACCTGTCGGTTTGGGCCTTCCAGCATCCTGGGGGCTAATGCTAACCCTAGGTCGGCCCCCGAAGACCACTCCCAAGGGGCCTGACACTGCATCGCCTGGGATTGGGGACCCCCAAGCCCTAGCGCCAGACTCATGCTGCCACCACCCCACTACCCAGGTGGCTAGGGGCACCGCTGGTCATTCAGGGCGGGAGAACGGGCAGGGATTTCTGAGCCCTGGCGACCTTCGAAGGCCCCCCACGCCAAAACTCATGGGCCCATGCTCCCACTCTCGCCCTCACCTAGGCCCGCCCCTCCACCTGCCGCACAGCCGGCGGATGGGACCTGCGGCCTCCTGGGTGCCAACCCTAACCCTAAGTAGGCGCCAGAGAGTCCCCTACCAAGGGGCCTGGTGCTGCAACAATGGGGATTGGGGACCCCCGAGCCCCAGCACCGGACTCTCCCTGCCGCCCCGCCACCATCCAGGCCTCTAGGGGCGCCGCTGGTCATTCAGGGCGGGAGAACAGGCAAGGCCATCCGAACCCCGGCGACCTTCGAAGGCCACCAGCTTGAAAGCGCTTGGACCCACGCTCCCGCTCGCCAGCGCCCTAACCTCAGCCCACCCCTCCACTCACCACACATCCAGCATTTCGGGCCTGCCGGCATCCTGGGGGCTAACGCTAACTGTAGGTCGGCCCCCGAGGGGCCCCTCCCAAGGCACCTGGCACTGCAACGCTGAGGATTGGGGACCCCCAAGCCCTAGCGCCAGACTCGTGCTGCCGCCCCGCCACCACCCGGGTGGCTAGGGGCGCCACCGATCATTCAGGGCGGGTGAACGGGCAGGGCTTCCTGAGCCCAGGCGACCTTCGAAGGCCCCCCACGCAAAAACTCATGGGCCCATGCTCCCGCTCGCCAACGCCCTTACCTAGGCCCACCCTTCCACTCACCACACAGTTGGCGGATCGGGCCTGCCGGCCTCCTAGGTGGTAATCCTAACCCTAGGTCGGTGCCAGAGGCGCCCGTCCCAAAGGGCCTGGTGCCGCAACGCCGGGGATTGGGGACCTGAGGCCCAGCTCCAGACTCACCCTGCCGCCCCGTCGCCCCCTGGGCCAATAGGGGTGCTGCCGGTCTATCAGGGCAGAAGAATGGAGACTGCCCTTTGAAACCCCGGCGACCTTCGAAGGCCCCCCGCGCCAAAATGCTTGGGTCCACACTCCAGCTCGCCAGCGCCCTCACCTCGGGCCATCCCTCCGCTCACCGCACACTGGGCGGATCCAGCCTCAAGGCCTCCTGGGGGCTAACCCTAACCCTAGGTTGGGCCACGAAGACCGCTCCGAAGGGGCCTGGTGCCGCAACGCTGGGGATTGGGGACCCCCGAGCCCCAGGGCTGGACTCACCCTGCTGCCCCGCCATCACCCGGGCTGCTAGGTCACCACCGGTCATTTAGGGCGGGATAATGGGCAGGGCCCTCCAAGCCCGGGGCAACCTTCGAAGGCCCCCCTTGCCAAAACGCTTGGACCCATGCTCCCGCTCGCCCATGCCCTCACCTCCGCCCACCCCTCCCCTCGCTGCACAGCCAGTGGATGGGGCCTGCCGGCCTCCTGGGGGCTTACACTAACCCTAGGTCTGCGCCTGAGGGGCCCCTCCCAAGCCGCCTGGCGTCATGATGCTGGGGATTGGGGTCCCCCAAGCCCTAGTTCCAGACTCACCCTGCCGCCAGGCCTCCACCCAGGCCGCTAGGGGCGCCGCCGGTATTTCAGAACAGGAGAACGTGCAGGGCCCTCCGAGCCCCCGGTGACCTTCGAAGTCCCCCCGCGCCAAAACACTTGGGCCCTCACTTCCGCTCGCCAGTGTCCTCACCTCGGCCCGCCCCTTCGCTCACCACACAACCGGATGATCGGAGGTGCTGGCCTCCTGGGTATAACCATATCCCTAGGTCGGACCCCAATGGGCCCCTCCCAAGGCGCCTGGCACTGCCATGCCGAGGATTGGGGACCCCCAAGCCCTAGCGCCGGACTCGTGCTGCAGCCCCGCCACCACCCAGGTGGCTAGGGGCGCTGCCGGTCATTCAGGGAGGGAGATAGGGCAGGGCTTCCTGAGCCCCGGGGACCTTCGAAGGCCCCCCGCGCCAAAACTCATGGGCCCAAGCTCCAGCTCACCAACGCCCTCACCTAGGCTGGCCCCTCCACTCGCCGCACAGCCGGTGGATCGGGCCTGCCGGCCTCCTGGGTGCTAACCCTAACCCTAGGACCTTCCCTCAGGGCTCCTCCCAAGGGGCCTGGCACCATAACAACAGGGATTGGGGACCCTGCAGCCCCAGCACTAGACTCACACTGCCTCCCCGTCGCCCCCTGGGCCAATTGGGGCGCTGCCTGTCCATCAGGGCGGAAAAACGGAGAGGGTCCTTCGAACCCCAGCGACCTTCGAAGGTCCCCCGCACCAAAACGCTTGGGTCAATGCTCCCGCTCGACAGCACCCTCACCTCGGGCCATCCTTCCGCTCACCGCAGAGCCGGGGAATCGGGCCATCCATGCTTCTGGGGGCTAACCGTACCCCGAGGTCGGCCCCCAAGGGGCCCCTCCCAAGGGGCTGCCACTGTAACGCCGGGGATTGGGGACCCCCGAGCCCCAGCGCCAGACTCATCCTGCCCCCCCACCGCCACCTGGGCTGCTAGGGGCGCCGCCATTCATTCAGGCGGGAGAAGGAGCAGAGTCCTCCAAGCCCCCATTGACCTTCTTAGGTCACCCGCGCCAAAACGCTGGGATTCACGCTCCCGCTCGCCAGCACCCTCAACTCGGGCCGTTCCTCTGCTCACCCCACACCCAGCGGATCGAGCTAGCCGGCCTCCTGGCGGCTAACACTAACCCTAGGTCGGCCCCCGAGGGGCCCATCCCAAGGCGCCTGGCGCCGCCACGCCGGGGATTGGGGTCCCCCATGCCCCAGCACCGGACTCACCCTGCTACCCCGCCTCCACCCAGGCCTCTAGGTGCTCCCCCGGTCTTTCAGGGCAGGAGAACGTGCAGGGCCCTCCGAGCCCCCGGAGAACTTCGAAGGCCCCCCCGCCAAAACGCTTGGGACCATGCTAACGCTTCCCAGCGCCCTCACCTTGGCCCGCCCCTCCGCTCGCCACATACCCAGTGGATGGGGCCTCCTGACCTCCTTGGGGCGAAACCTACCCCTAGGTCCTTCCTGGAGGGGCCCATCCCAAAGGGCCTGGCGCCACAACCACGGGGATTGGGGACCCCCGAGCCCCAGCGCCGGACTCACCATGCCGCCCCGCCTCCATCCCGGCCACTAAGGGCGCCGCCGGTCATTCAAGGCGGGAGAACGGACAGGACCCTACGAGCCCCCGGCGACCTTCGAAGGCCCCCCGCAGTAAAAGGCTTGGGCACACGGTCCCACTCACCAGTTCCCTCACCTCGGCCCGCCCCTCCCCTCGCTGTACAGGTGGCAGATCGGGCCTGCTGTCCTCCTGTGGGCTAACCCTAACCCTAGGTCGGCCCCCTAGGGGCCCCTCCCAAGGGGCAAGGCGCCGCAATGCTGGGAATTCAGGACCCCCGAGCCCCAAAGCCAGACTCACCCTGCCGCCCCGCCGTCACCTGGGCCGTTGGCGGCGCCTCCGGTCATTCAGGGCGGGAGAACCGGCAGGGGGCTCCGAACCCCTGGAGACATTCGAAGGACCCCCGCGCCAAAACGCTTGGGCCCACGCTTCCACTCGCCAGCGCCCTCACCTCGGCTGGCCCCTCCGCTTGCCGCACATCCAGCGGAAAGGGCCTGCAGGCCTCCAGGAGGTAACCCTAACGCTAGGTCGGCCCCCGAAGAGCCTCTCCCAAGGGGCCTGGCACCGCAACGCCGGGGATTGGGGACCCCTGAGCCCAAGCGCCGGACTCACCCTGCCCTCCCACCGCCACCTGGGCCGCTAGGGGTGCCGCCGTTCATTCAGGTGGGAGTAGGAACAGAGCCCTCCGAGCCCCCATTGACCTTCTAAGGTCACTCGCGCCAAAACGCTGGGGTCCATGCTACCGCTTGCCATCGCCCTCACCTCGGCCCGCCCTGCCACACACCGCACAGCCGGCGGATAGAGCATGTGGGGCTCCTAGGGGCTAACCCTACCCTAGGTCTGCCCACGAGGGGCCCCACCCAAGGCGTTTGGCGCTGCAATGCTGGGGATTGGGGTCCCCCAAGCCCCAGTGCCGGACTTACCCTGCCGCCCTGCCATCACCCGGGGCTGCTAAGGACTCCGCCGGTCATTCAGGGCGGGAGAAAGGGCAGGGCCCTCCGAGTCCACGGCGACCTTTGAGGCCTTCGCACGAAAAAGCCTCAGCCCACGCTCCCGCTCGCCAGCGCCCTCACCTCAGCCCGCCCCTCTGCTCGCCGCAGAGCCAGTGGATTGGGCCTCCCGGCCTCCTTGGGGATAAACCTCACCCAAGGTCGGCCCCCGAGGGGCCCCTCCCAAGGGACCTGGCGCCGCAACGCCAGGGATTGGGAACCCCCGAGCCCCAGCTTCCGACTCACCATGCTACCCCGCCGGCAACTAGGCTGTTAGGGGCGCCGCCCCGGCGACATTCAAAGGCCCCCCGCACCAAAACTCATGGGCCCACGCTCCTGCTGGCCAATGCCCTCACCTAGTTCCACCCCTCCGCTCGCTGCACAGATGGCAGATCGGGACTGCTGGTCTCTTGGGGGCTAACCCTATCCATCGGTCGGCCCCCGAGGGGCCCCTCCCAAGGGGCCTGGCACCGCAACGCCGGGGATTGGGGACCCCCGAGCCCCAGCGCCGGACTCACCCTGCCGCCCCACCGCCACGCGGGCTGGTACGGGCGCCGCCGGCCATTCAGGGTGGGAGAAGGGTCAGGGTCTCCGAGCCCCGGCGGATTTCGAAGGCCCCAGCACAAAAACGCTTGAGCCCACGCTCCCCTCTGCCAGGGCCCTCACCCTAGCCAGCCCCTCCGCTCTCCGCACAGCCGGCGGATCGGGACTGCTGGTCTCCTGGGGGCTAACCATAACCCTAGGTCGGTCCGCTAGTGGCGCCTCCCAAGGGGCCTGGCGCCGCAACACCGGGGATTGGGGAACCCCGAGCCCCAGCGCTGGACTCACCCTGCTGCACCGCAGCCACCAGGGCTACTAGGGGCGCCGCCCGTCATTCAGGGCGGGAAACGGGCAGGGTCCTCCGAGGCCCCTGCAACCTTCCTAAGGCCCCCGCGCCAAAACGCTTGGGCCCACGCTACCGCTCGCCGGCGCCCTCACCTCGGCCCGCCCCTCCGCTACCCACACAGCCGGCGGATCGGGCCTGCCGGTCTCCAGGGGGCTAACCCTAACCCTAGGTCGGCCCCCTAGGGGCCCCTCCCAAGGGGCCTGGTGCCGCAACGCTGGGGATGGGGGACCCCCAAGCCCCAGCGCTGGATTCACCCTGCCACCACACTGCCAACCGGGCCTCAAGGGACATCGCCGGTCATCCAGGGACCGAGAAGGGCAGGGCCCTCCGAGCCCCCGGCGACCTTCGAAGGCCACCAGCTCCAAAGAGCTTGGACCCACGCTCCTACTCAACAGCGCTCTCACCTCAGCGCGCCCCTCCACTCAATGCACAGCCAGCAGATCGGGCCTGCCAGACTCCTAGGGCCTAACTGTAACCCGAGGTCGGCCCCAGAGGGGCGCCTCCCAAGGGACCTGCCGCTGCAATGCCAAGAATTGGGGACCCCCGAGCCCCAGAGCTGGACTCACCCTGCACCCCTGTCGCCACCTGCCCCTCTAGGGGTGCCACCATTCATTCAGGACGAGAGAAGGAGCAGAGTCCTCCGACCCCTGTTGACCTTTGAAGGCCACCCGGGCCAAAACACTGGGTTCCACGCTCCCGCTCGCCAGTGCACTCAACTCCGGCTGTTCCTCTGCTCACTGCACACCCAGCGGATTGGGCTAGCTGGACTCCTGGGTACTAACCCTAATGCTAGGATGGGCCCCGAGGGGCCCCTCCAAAGGCGCCTGGCGCCGCAACGCCTGGGTTGGGGTCCCCCAAGCCCTAGTTCCAGACTCACCCTGCCGCCAGGCCTCCACCCAGGCCGCGAGGGGCACCGCCGGTATTTCAGTACGGGAGAACATGCAGGGCCCTCCGAGCCCCCAGCGACCTTCGAAGGCCCCCCGCGCCAAAACGCTTGGGCCCACGCTCCCGCTCGCCAGTGCCCTCACCTCGGCCCGCCCCTCCGCTCACCGCACAGCTGGTGGGTTTGGCCTCCCGGCCTCCTTTGGGCTAAACCTAACCCTAGGTCTGCCCCCGAGGGGGCCCTCCCAAGGGGCCTGGTGCTGCAACGCCGGGGACTGGGGACCCCAAGCCCCAGGGCTGGACTCACCCTGCCACCCCCCGTCACCTGGGCTGCTAGGTCACCACTGGTTATTCAGGCGGGAGAATGATCAGGGCCCTCCGAAACCCCAGCAACATTCAAAGGCAAACCGGGGCAAAATGCTGGGTTCCACGCTCCCGCTCGCCAGTGCCCTCACCTCGGCCCGCCCCTCCGCTCACCGCACAGCTGGTGGGTTTGGCCTCCCGGCCTCCTTGGGGCTAAACCTAACCCTAGGTCTGCCCCCGAGGGGGCCCTCCCAAGGGGCCTGGTGCTGCAACGCCGGGGACTGGGGACCCCAAGCCCCAGGGCTGGACTCACCCTGCCACCCCCCGTCACCTGGGCTGCTAGGTCACCACTGGTTATTCAGGCGGGAGAATGATCAGGGCCCTCCGAAACCCCAGCAACATTCAAAGGCAAACCGGGGCAAAATGCTGGGTTCCACGCTCCCGCACGCCAGCCCCCTCAACTCTGGCCGTCCCTCTGCTCACTGCACACCCAGCGGATCGGGCTAGCCGGCCTCCTGGGGGCTCACCCTAACCCTAGGTCAGCCCCCGAGGGGCCCCTCCCAAGGCGCCTGGTGCTGTAACGCCGGGGTTGGGGTCCCCCAAGCCCTAGTTCCAGACTCACCCTGCCACCAGGCCTCCACCCAGGTCGCTAGGGGCGCCGTCGGTATTTCAGTACCGGATAACGTGCAGGGACCTCCAAGTCCCCAGAGACCTTCGAAGTCCCCCCATGCCAAAACACTTGGGCCCTCGCTCCCGCTCGCCAGTGCCCTCACCACGGCCCTCCCCTTATCTCGCCGCACAGCCGGATGATTGGGGGTGCTGGCCTCCTGGGGGTAACCCTAAACCTAGGTCGGCCCCCGAGGGGCCCCACACAAGGGGTCTGGTGGCACAACACCCGGGATTGGGGACCCCCGAGCCCCAGCACCAGACTCACCCTGCTGCAGCACCGCCACCCGGCTGTTAGGGGCACCCCCAGTCATTCTGGGTGGGAGAACTGGCAGGGCCCTCTGAGCCCCCGGCAAACGTCGAAGGCCCCCGCACCAAAACCTTGGGCCCATGCTCCCGCTTCCCAGCGCCCTCACCTCGGCCCGCCCCTCCGCTTGCCACACACCCGGTGGATGGGGCCCCGTGACCTCCTTGGTGCGAAACCTAACCCTAGGTCCTTCCCTGAGGGGCCCCTCCCAAGGGGCCTGGCACCACAACAACGGGGATTGGGGACGCTGCAGCCCCAGCGCCAGACACACCCTGCCACCCCACCTCCACCCAGGCACGGAGGGGCGCACCCGGTCTTTCAGTATGGGAGAACGTGAAGGACCCTCCGAGCTGCCAGCGAAATTCGAAAGCTCCCTGCGCCAAAACACTTGGGCCCACGCTCCCGCTCCTCGGCCCGCGCCTCCGCTCACCGCAGGGCCCGATGATCGGGCCTGCCGGCCTCCTGGGGGTAACCCGAACCCTAGGTCTAACACAATGGGCCCCTCCCAAGGGGCTGGCGCCTCAACCCTGGGAATTGGGGACACCTGAGCCCCAGCATCGGACTCACCATGCTCCCCCGGCGCCACCTGGGCTGCTAGGGGCACCGACGGTCATTCAGGGTGGGAGAAAGGGCAGGGCCCTCCGAGCCCCCGGCGACTTTCGAAGGCCACCAGCGCGAAAGCACTTGGACCCATGCTCCCGCTTGCCAGCGCCCTCACCCCGGCCCACCCCTCCACTCGCCGCACAGCTGGCAGATGGGGCCTGCAGGCATCCTGGGGTCTAACCCTAACCGTAGGTCGGCCCCCGAGGGATCCCTTCCAAGGGGCCTGGCGCTGCAACGCCGGGGATTGGGGACGCCTGAGGCCCAGCGCCGGACTCACCCATCCCCTACCCACCGCCACCGGGGCCGCTAGGGGCACCGCCGTTCTTTCAGGGAGGGAGAACAGGCAGAGCCCTCCGAGCCCCCTGCGACCTTCGAAGTCCACCAGCGCCAAAGAGCTTGGACCCATGCTCCCGATCACTGGCGCTCTCACCTCTGCCCACCCCTTCACTCAATGCAGAGCCAGGGAATAGGGCCTGCCATGCTTCTTGGGGCTAACTGTAACCCGAGGTCGGCGCCCGAGTGGGCCCTCCCAAGGGGCTGCCGCCGCAATGCCGGGGATTGGGGACCCCGGAGCCCCAGCGCCAAACTCACCCTACCCCCCCACCGCCACCTGGGCCACTAGGGGCGCCGCCGTTATTTCAGGCGGGAGAAGGAGCAGAGTCTTCCGAGCCCCCATTGACCTTCTAAGGCCACCCAAGGCAAAACGCTGGGGTCCACACTCCCGCTCCCTAGCGCCCTCACTTCCGCCCACCCTGCCGCTCACCACACAGCTGCTGGATAGAGCCTGCCAGCCTCCTAGGGGCTAACCCTAACCCTAGGTCCGCCCCTGTGGGGCCCCTCCCAAGGAACCTGGCGCCGCAACGCCAGGGATTGGGGACCCCTGAGCCCCAGCGTCTGACTCACCATGCTCACCCGCCTGCAACTGGGCTGCAAGGTGCACCGCTGGTCATTCAAGGAGGGAGAACGAGCAGGGTCCTCCGAGCCTCAGGCGACCTTCGAAGGACACCAGCTGGAAAGCGCTTGGACCCACACTCCCGCTCACCAGCATACTCACCCCGGCCCACCCCTCCACTCTCTGCACATCCGGCGTTTCGGGCCTGCCGGCAACCTGCGGGCTAACCCTAACTGAAGGTCGGCCCCCGAGGGGCCCCTCCCAAGGCGCCTGACATGGCAACGCCGAGGATTGGGGACCCCAAGCCCTAGCGCCGGACTCCTGCTGCCATCCCGCCACCACCCGGGTGGCTAGGGGCGCCGCCGATCATTCATGGTGGGAGAACAGGCAGGGCTTCCTGAGCCCCGGCGACCTTCGAAGGCACCCCGTGCCAAAACTCATGGGCCCATGCTCCCGCTCGCCAACGCCCTCACCTAGGCCCACCCTTCCACTCACCGCACAGCGGGGGGATCGGGCCTGCCGGCCTCCTTGGTGGTAACCCAACCCTAGGTCAGCGCCAGAGGGGCCCCTCCCAAAGGGCCTGGTGCCACAACGCCGGGGATTGGTGACCCGAGGCCCAGCGCCAGACTCAGCCTGCCGCCCCGTCGCCCCCTGGGCCAATAGGGGCGCCGCCGGTCAATCAGGGCAAAAGAACGGAGAGGTCCCTTTGAACCCCCAGCAACTCTCGAAGGCCCCCCACGCCAAAACGCTTGGGTCCACGCTCCAGCTCACCAGCGCCCTCACCTCGGGCCATCCCTCCGCTCACCACACACCAGGCGGATCTGGCCTCATGGCCTCCTGGGGGCTAACCCTAACCCTAGGTTGGGCCACGAAGACCACTCCCAAGGGGACTGGCACCACAATGCCGGGGATTGGGGACCCCCGAGCCCCAGGGCTGGACTCACCCTGCCGCCCCGCCGTCACCCGGGCTGCTAGGTCACCGCCGGTCATTTAGGGCGGGAGAATGGGCAGGGCCCTTCGAGCCCGCGGCAACCTTCGAAGGCCCCACTTGTCAAAACTCTTGGACCCACGCTCCCGCTCGCCAGCGCCCTCACCTTGGCCCGACCCTCCACAGACAGCACAGCCTGCGGATTGGGACTGCCGGCCTCCAGGGGGCCAACCCTAACCCTAGGTCGGCCCCCGAGGGGCCCCTCCGAAGGGGCCTGGTGACGCAATGTCTGGGATTGGGGACCCCTGAGCCCCAGCACTGACTCAACCTGCCGCCCCGCTGCCACACGGGCCACTACGGGCGCCACCGGTGATTCAGGGCGGGAGAACGGGCAGGGCCCTCCGAGCCATCGATGACCTTCGAAGGCCCCTTCGACAAAACGCTTGGGCCCACGCTCCCACTCACCAGTGCCCTCACCTCAGCCCACCCCACCGTCGCCGCACAGCCGGCGGATCGGGCCTGCCGGTGCCCTGGGGGATAACCCTAACTCTAGGTCGGCGCCCGAGGGGCCCCTCCCAAGGGGCCTGGCACCGCGACAGAGATTGGGGACCCCTATGCCCCAGTGCCAGACTCACCCTGCCGCCCCGCCGCCACCCGGGCTGCTAGGGGCGCTGCCGGTCATTCAGGGCGGGAGAACGGGCAGGGCCCTCCAGGCCCCCGGCGACCTTCGAAGGCCCCCGCGCCAAAACGCTTGGGCCTACGCTCCTGCTCGCCAGCACCCTCTCCTCAGCCTGCCCCTCCGCTCGCCACAGAGCCGGCTGACTGGGACTGCCAGCCTCCTGGGGGCTAACCCTAACCCTAGGTCGGCTCCCGAGGGGCCCCTCCCAAGGGGCCTGGCGCCGCCACGCCGGTGATTGGGGACCCCCAAGCCAAACCGCCGGACGCACCCTGCTGCCCCGCCGCCACCCGGGTCGCTAGGGGCGCCGCCGGTCATCTGGGTTGGAGAAGGGGCAGGGCCCTCCGAGCCCCCGAGCAACATTTGAAGGCCCCCTGCCAAAATGCTTCCGCCCAGGCTTCTGCTCACCAGTGCCCACACCTCGGCCCCACCCTCTGCTCACCACACAGCTGGCGGATCAGGCCTGCCAACCTCCTGGGGGCTAACCCTAACCCTAGGTCGGCCCCTGAGGAGCCCCTCCCAAGGGGACTGGCGATGTCACGCCAGGGATTGGGGACCCTTGAACCCCAGCGCCGGACTTACACTGCCACCCCGCCGCCACCCGGGCTGCTATGGGCACCGCCGGTCCTTCGGGGAGGGAGAAGGGGCAGGGCCCTCTGAGCCCCCGGGGACCTTCGAAGGCCTGACGCACCAAAACGCTTGGGCTCATGCTCCCCCTCACCAGCGCCCTCACCTCAGCCCGCCCCTCCGTTCACTGCACAGCCAGCGAATCGAGCCCCGGCCTCCTTTGGGCTAACCCTAACCCTAGGTCGGCCCCCGAGGGACCCCTCCCAAGGGGCCAGGCACCGCCACGCTGGGGCATTTGGACCCCCGAACCCTACTCCAGACTCACCCTGCCGCCCCGCTGCCACCCAGGACGCTAGGGGCGCCGCCGGTCATTCAGGGAGGGAGAACGGGCAGGGCCCTCCGAGCCCCCAGTGACTTTCGAAGGCCCCCCGCACCAAAACTCTTGGGCCAACGCTCCCACTCGCCAGTGCCCTCACCTCGGCTCGCCCCTCCGCTTGCCGCACAGCCAGCTGATCAGGCCTGCCTGTCTCCTTTGGGCTAACGATAACCCTAGGTCGGCCCCCGAGGGACCCTTCCCAAGGGGCGTGGTGCCGCCATGCAGGGTATTGGGAACCCCCGAGCCCCAGCTCCAGACTCACCCTACCTCCGTGTCTCCACCCGGGATGCTAGGGGCACCGCTGGTCATTCAGGGCGGGAGAACGGGCATGGCCCTCCGAGCCCCCCGCGACCGTCGAAGGCCCCCCGCGCCAAAACGCTTGGACCCATGCTCCCGCTCACCAAACCCTCACCTTGGCCAGCAACTCTGCTCGCCACACAGCCGGTGGATCGGGCCTGCCAGCCTCCTGGGGGTACCCTAACCCTAGGGCGGCTCACCAGTGACCCCTCACAAGGAGCCTCATGCCGCAATACCGGAGATCGGGGACCCCTGAGCCCCAGTCCCAGACTCACCCTGCCGCCCTGCCGCCACCCGGGCTACTAGGAGCACCACCGGTCATTCAGGGCGGGAGAACGGGCAGGGCCCTCCGAGCCCCCATTGACATTCGAAAGCCCCCTGTGCCAAAATGCTTGGTCCCACGCTCCCGCTCGTCAGCGTACTCACCTCAGCCCGCCCCTCGCTCACCGCACAGCCAGTGGATCGGGACTGCTGGCCTCCTGGCGGCTAAACCTACCCTAGGTGGGCTCATGAGGGGCCCCTACTAAGGGGCCTGGCACCACTACAATGGGGATTGGGGACGCCCAAGCACCAGCACCAGACCCACCCTGCCGCCCCACTGCAACCCGGCCCGCTAGGGGCGCCATCCTCATTCAGGGATGGAGAATGGGCAGGGACCTCCGAGCCCTCGGTGACCTTCGAAGGCCCCCTGTGCCAAAACCCTTGGGCCCACGCTCCCGATTGCCAATGCCCTCACCTCACCCCGCCCCTCAGCTCGCCGCACAGCCGGTGGATCGGGCCTGCCGGCCTCCTTGGGGCTAACCCTAACCCTAAGTCGGCCCCCGAGGGACCACTCCCAAGTGCCTGGCGCTGCCACGCCGGGTATTGGGGACCCCCAAGCCACAGCCCCGGACTCACCCTGCCGGCCCGCCACCACACCGGCCGCTAGGGGTCATTCAGGGCGGGAGAACAGGCAGGGCCCTCCGAGCCCCCGGTGACCTTCGAAGGCCCCCTGCGCCAAAATGCTTGGGTCCACGCTCCTGCTCACCAGCGCGCTCACCTCAGCCTGCCCCTCCACTCGCCGCACAGCTGGCGGATCTGGCCTGCGGGCCTCCTGGGGGCTAACCCTACTGTAGGTGGGCTCACAAGGGGCCCCTCTCAAGGGACCTGGCACCACCACACCGGGGATTGGGGACCCCCAAGAACCAGCGCCAGACTCACCCTGCCGCCCCACCACGACGCGGCCCGCTAGGGGCGCCGTCCTCATTTAGGGCTGGAGAATGGGCAGGTCCCTCCGAGCCCCCGGCGACCTTCGAAGGCCCCCCTGCGCCAAAACGCTTGGGCCCACGCTTCCGCTCGCCAGCGCACTCACCTCAGCCCACCCCTCTGCTCGCCACACAGCCAGCGGATCGGGCCTGCCGGCCTCCTTTGGGCTAACCCTTACCCTAGGTCGGCTCACGAGGGGCCCATCCCAAGGGGCCTGGCGCTGCCACGCTGGTGATTGGGGACCCCCGAGCACCAGCGCCGGACTCACCCTGCCGCCCTGCCGTGACCCAGCCTGCTAGGGGCGCCACTGGTCCTTCGGGGCGGGAGAAGGGGCAGGGCCCTCAGAGGACCCGGCTACCTTCGAAGCCCCCCCGCGCCAAAACGCTTGGGCCCATGGTCCCGCTCGCCAGCGCCCTCACCTAGGCCACCCCTCCGCACACCGCACAGCCAGCGGATAGGGCCTGTCAGCCTCCTGGGGGCTAACGCAAACCCTATATCAGACCCCGAGGGGCCCCTCCCAATGCGCCTGGTGCCGCCACGCTGGGTATTGAGGACCCCCGAGCCCCAGCTCCAGACCCACCCTGCCACCCTGCCTCCACCCGGGCTGTTAGGGGCGCTGCCTGTCATTCAGGGTGGGAGAACGGGCATGGCCCTTCGAGCCCCCGGCGACCTTCGAAGTCCACCCGCGCCAAAATGCTTGGGCCCACGCTCCCGTTTGGCAGTGCCCTCACCTTGGCAAACCCCGACCCTCGACACACAGGCGGCGGATCGGGCCTGCTGGCTTCCTGGGGGCTAACGCAAGCCCTACGTCGGCCCCCGCAGGGCCCCTCCCAAGGGGTCTGGTGCCGCCATGCCAGTGATTGGGGACCCCCGAGCCAAACTGCCAGACTCACCCTGCCACCCCGCTGAGACAAGGCCCGCTAGGGGCCCCGCCGCTCATTCAGGGCGGGAGAACAGGCAGGGCCCTCCAGCACCCGGCGACCTTCGAAGGCCGGCCATGCCAAAACGCTTGGGCCCACGCTCCGCTCGCCAGAGCCCTCCCCTGACCCGCTCCTCCGCTCACCGCACAGCCAGCGGATCGGGCCTGCCGGCCTCCTGGGGGCTAACCCTAACCCTAGGTCGGTCCCCAATGTACCCCTCTAAAGGGGCCTGGCCCCTCAACGTGGGGATTGGGGACCCCTGAGCCCTAGCGCCGGACTCACCCTGCCGCCCCGCCGCCACACGGGCCGCTAAGGTCGCCCCCAGTCATACAAGCAGGAGATCGGGCAGGGCCCTCCAAGCCCCCAGCGACCTTCGAAGGCCCCCCCGCGCCAAAACGCTTGGGCCCACGCTCCCACTTGAAACACCGTCACCTCAGGCCACCCTTCCACTCGCCGCACAGCGGGCGAATCGGGCCTGTTGGCCTCCTGGTGGCTAAACCTAACCCTAGGTCGGCCCACGAGGGGCCCTCCCAAGGGGCTTTGCACTGCAACGCCGGGGATTAGGGATCCCCGAACCCCAGCGCCAGACTCACCTAGCCGGAGTGCCGCAACCCAGGCCGCTATGGGAGTTGCTGATCTTTCAGGGCGGGAGAACAGGCAGGGCCCTCCGAGCCGCTGGCGACCTTCGAAGTCTCCCTGCGCCAAAATGCTTGGGCTCATGCTCCCGCTCGCCAGTGAGCTCACCTAGGCCAGCCCCTCCGCACGACTCACAGCTGGCGGATTGGGCCTGCCGGCCTCCTGGGAGCTAACCCCAAACCCTACTTCGGCCCCCGAGGGGCCCCACCAAGGGGCCTGGCGCCACCACGCTGGGGCTTGGGGAATCCTGAGCCCCAGTTCTGGACTCACCCTGCCGCCCCACCGCCACCCTGGCCACTAGTGTGCCGCCAGTCATTAAGGGTGGGGAAACGGGCAGGGCCATCAGAGTTCACGGCGACCATCGAAGGCCCCCCGCGCCAAAACGCTTGGGCCCACGCTCCCGCTTCCAGTGCATTCACATCGGCCCACCCCTCCGCTCACCGCATAGCCGGCAGATCGGGCCTGCCGGGCTCCTGGGGGCTAACCCTAACCCTTGGTCAGCTCACGAGGGGCCCCTCCCAAGGGGACTGGCACGGCCACGCTGGGGATTGGGGACCCTCGAGCCCGAGCGCTGGACTCACCCTGCCGCCCCACTGCGACCCGGCCAGCTAGGGGCCCCGCCGCTCATTAAGGGCGGGAGAACGGGCAGGGCCCTCCAAGCCCCTGGTGACTTTCGAAGACTGGCCATGCCAAAATGCTAGGCCCACGCTCCCGCTCGCCAGCGCCCTCCCCTGGCCCACCCTACTACTGGCCGAACAGCCGGAGGATTGGGCCTGCGGGCCTCCTGGGGGATAACCACAAGCCTAGGTCAGCCCCCGAGGGGCCCCACCCAAGGGGCCTGGCGCCGCCACGCCAGGGATTGGGGACGCCCGAGCCCCAGCGCCAGACTCACCATGCCGCCCCGCCACAACCCGGCCCACTAGGGGCGCCAACCTCATTCAGGGCGGGAGAATGGGCAGGGCCCTCTGAGCCCCCGGGGACTTTCGAAGGCCTGCTGCGCCAAAATGCTTTGGCTCACACTCCTGCTCCCAACGTCCTCACCTCGGCCCGCCCCTCCGCTCGCCGCACAGCCGGCAGATCGGGCCTGCCGGCCTACTTTGGGCTAACCCTAAGCCCTGGTCAGCTCACGAGGGGCCCCTCCCAAGGGGCCTGGCGCCACCACATAGGGGATTGGGGATCCCTAAGCCCCAGCACTGGACTCACTCTACTGCCCCACCGCCACCCGGCCCACTAGGGGCGCCTCCGGTCATTCAGGGCGGGAGAACGGGCAGGGACCTCCGAGCCCTGGGCGACCTTCAAAGGCCGCTCCAAAACGCTAGGGCCCACGCTCCCGCTCACCAGCAACCTCACCTCAGCCCACCCCTCCGCTTGCTGCACAGCCGGTGGATCGGGCCTGCCGGCCTCCTTTGGGCTAACCCTAACACTAGGTCGTCCCCTGATGGACCCCTTCCAAGGGGCCTTGTGCCACCACCACGGGGATTGGGGACCCCCGAGCCCCAGCTCCGGACTGACCCTGCCGCCCCACCACAACCCGGGCTGCTAGGGCACCGCTGGTCATTTAGGGCGGGAGAACCTGCAGGGCCCTGTGAGCCCCCGGTGACCTTCGAAGGCCCCCGCGCCAAAACCCTTGGGCCCACGCTCCCGCCCGACAGCACCCTCACCTCGGCCTGCCCCTCTGCTCGCTACACAGCCGGCGGATCGGGCCTGCCAGCTTCCTGGGGGCTAATCCTAAACCTAGGTCGGCCCCCGATGGGCCCCTTCCAAGGAGCCTGGAGCTGCAAGGCCTGGGATTGGGGACCCCCGAGCCCCAGCGCCAGACTCACTCGGCCGCCCCACCACAACCAGGGGCGCTAGGGGCGCCGCCGGTTATTCTGGGTGGGAGAACGGGCAGGGCTCTCCGAGACTTCAATGACCTTCGAAGGCCCGCTTCGCAAAATGCTTGGAGCCATGCTCCCGCTCACCAGCGGCCTCACCTCGGCCCGCCCCACCGTATGCCGCACAGCCTGCGGATCGGGCCTGCCAGCCTCCTGGGGCTAACCCTAAACCCAGGTCCCCCCCGAGGGGCCCCTCTCAAGGGGCTTAGCGCCACAACACCGGGGATTGAGGACACCCGAGCCCCTGCGCCGGACTCACCCTGCCTTCCCGCCGCCACCTGGGCCTCTAGGGGTGCCGCCGGTCATTCAGTGCGGGAGAACAGGCAGGGGCTTCCGAGCCCCCGGCGGCATTCGAAGGCCCCCGCCAAAACACTTGGGGTCACGCTCCTGTTTGCTGCCGCACTCCCGACCCACCCCTCCTCTTGCCACACAGCCGGTGGATCGCGCCTGCTGGCCTTCACAGGTGTAACCCTAACCTAGGTCTGCCCACCGGGCCCTCCCAATGGGCCGCATCGCAAGCAGCTGGGGAGTTGGGGAACCCGAGCCCCAGTGCCAGACTCACCCTGCCGCCCACCACCACCTCAGGCCGCTAGGGCGTCGCGGCTATTCAGGGCAGGAGAACGGGCGGGGCCTTCAGCGCCTGCTGACCTTAGAAGGCCCCCACGCCAAAAGCGTTTGGGCCATGCTCCCAGTTCGCCAGCGCCTTCTCGGGTCGCCATTCAGCTCGCCGAACAGCTAGCGGATCGGGACGGCCTGCTTCCTGGGGGCTAACCCTAACCCTAGGTCAGACCCGAGGGCCACTTCCAAAGGCCTGGTGCTACAATGCCGGTTTGGGGACCCCTGAGCCCCAGGCTGGACTCATTCTACCGCCCCTCCCTACCGGCCCTAGAGCGCCGGTCATTCAGAGGGGCGTGGAGAAGCAGGTGAGCTCTGGGCCCCGGTGACTTCGAAGCCAGCGCCAAAATGCTTGGGCCACGCTCCGCTAGTGCCCTCACCTCGCATGCCACTTGCTCGCGCGCACCCGGCGATCGGCCTGCCGGCCTCCTGGGAGCTAACCTAACCCTAGCTCGCACCCAGGGGCCCCTCAAGTGGCCTCGCCAACGCCGGGAATGGGAGACCCCTGAGCCCCAGTGCCAGTCTCACCCCTGCTGCCGTGCCGCCATCCAGCGCTAGGGCGCCGCCGGTCAGTTCAGGGAGGGAGAACGGGCACGGCCTCAAGCCCGGCCCAACCGAAGGCTCCCGCGCCAAAAGCTTGGGCCCACGCTCCGCTAGGCAGCCCTCACTCGGCCCCCTCCACTCGCCACACAGCTGACGGATGAGACCTGCTGGGCTCCTGGGGGCTAACCTAACCCTAGCTAGGCCCCTGATGGGCCCCTCCCAAGGGGCCTGGCTGCAACACTGGGGATTGGGACCCCGAGCCCCAGCGCCAGACTCACCCTGCTTCCCCCCCCGCCCCTGGGCCTCTAGGGGCACCTCCAGTCATTCAGAGGGGAGAAGCGGTAGGGCCCTAGACCCGATGACCTTCGAAGGTCCCGCATAAAGTGCTTGGGCACAAGCTCTGCTCTCAAGCTCTCTCACCTGGGCCCACCCCTCCGCCCGCTGCAGGGTGGATCGGGCTGCCGGCCTCCTGGGGCTAACCTACCCTAGGTTGGCCCACGGGCCTCCAAGGGGACTGGTGCCGCAACGCCGGGATTGGGGACCCCCGGCCCCAGTGCCAGACTCACCCTGCCGCCCCGCCACCCTGGCGCTAGGGCGCCGCTGGTCATTCAGGGCAGGAGAAGCGGGTAGGCCCTGAACCCCCATGACCTTCGAAGGCCCCCACGCCCGCACTTGGGTCCACGTTCTGCTCTCAGCGCGCTCACCTGGTCCACCCCTCCGCTCGCCCACAGCCGGCGGATCAGGCCCTGCTGGCCTCCTGGGCTAACATAACCCTTAGTCGGCCCAGGGCCATCAAAGGGGCCTGGCGCCCAGCCGGGGTTTGGGCACCCCGAGCCCCAGCCTGGACTCACCCTGCCACCCCCACAACCCGGACCGCTAGGTGGCCGCGGGGCATTCAGGCGGGTTTGGGAAGGGTGCTCTGAGCCACGGCGACTTCGAATGCCCCCACGCCAAAACGCTTGACCCACGCTCCCACTTGCCAGCGCCCTCACCTCGGCCGCCCCTCTGCTCACCACACAGCCAGCAGATCGGGTCTGCCGGCCTCCTGTGGGCTAACATCAGCTTAGTCGGCCCCTAGAGCCCTTCTGAAGGGCCTGGCGCAATGCCGAGGATTGGGGACCCCCAGCCCCAGCGCCCAACTCACCCTACCGCCCCTCCTCCACCTGGGCCGCTAGGGAGCCGCTGGTCATTCAGGGCAGAGATACAGAGGCCCTCAAGCTGGCGACTTTTGAAGGACCCCCGCGCCAAACGCCTGGGCCCATGCTCCGCTCGCCAGCGCCTCCTTCCGCCCGCCTCTCCACTCTGCCCCCAGAGCTGGCGGATCGGGCTGATGGCCTCCTGGGTAAATCTAACCATAGGTCGGCACCCTAGGGGCCTAGCAAGGGGCCTAGAGCCACAACACCAGGGATTGGGGAACCCGAGCTCAGCGCCGGACACACCCGGCTGCCCGCTGCCACCCGGGCCGCTAGAGGCGCCGCGTCATTCAGGGCGGGGAGAGCGGGCAGAGCCCTCCGAGCCCCGGCGACCTGAGGCAACCTGGGACACAATCTTGGGACCACGCCGCCACCTCGCCAGCGCCCTCACCTCGGCACCCCTCCACTCACGCAGAGCTGGCGGATCGGGCCTGCGACCTCCTGAGGCTAACCTAACCATGGAGTCAGCCCAGGTCCTAGCAAGGGGCCTGGAGCCGCAAACCGCCGGGGATTGGGGAACCTCAAGTCCCAGCGCCGGACTCATCCGGATGCCTTGCCACCACCCGGGCCACTAGGGCACCGCGTCATTCGAGGGCGGAGACAGGCAGGGCCCTCTGGCCATCGAGGACCTTCGAGGCCCCTTCGACAAAACGCTTGGGCCCATGCTCCTGCTCGCCAGCGCACTCATCTCGCCCGCCCTCCGCTTGCTCCATAGCTGGGGACCAGGCCTGCCAGCCTCCTGAGGCTAACCTAACCCTAGGTTGGCCCCAGCGGGCACATCCCATGGGGCCTGAGCGCTGCAATGCTGGCGATTGGGACCCCAAGCCCCAGCGCTGGACTCACCCTGCCGCCCTGCCGCCACCGGGCCGCTAGAGGTGCTGCCAGCTCATTCAGCGCGGGAGAACGGGCAGACGCTCCGAGCCCGGCGAGCTTTCAAAACCCCACGCAAAAGCGCTTGGGCCCATGCTCCCGATCGCCAGCCCCTCACCTCGCCCGCCCCTCCCTGCCGCACAGCCAGCGGATCAGGCCTGCCGCCTCCTGGGGGTAAACCTACCATAGGTCGGCCCAGGAGGGCCCATCCCAAGGGTCCTGGCGCCATGCGCATGCCGGGTTGGGGACCCCAGGCGCCCTTGGATTCACCTGGCCGCCCGCCACAACAGGGCCGCTAGGGGCGCCCCAGTCATTAGGAGGGCCCTCCAAGCCCAGCGACTTTCAAAGGCTCCCCACGCCAAATGCTTGGGCCCATGCTCCTGATCCCCAGAGCCCCCACCTCGGCCCGCTCCTCTGCTCACCACACAGCTGGCGGATCGGGCCTGCCAGCTTCCTGGGGCTAACCATAACGCTAGGTCGGTCCCTGGGGGCCCATCCCAAGGGGCCTGGAGCAGAAACGCTGGGGATAGGGGGATCCCCGGCCCCAGCGCCGAACTCACATGGCCGCCCCGCCGCAGCAAGGGCCACTAGGGGCACCCCGATCATTTAGGGCGGGAGACGGGCAGGGCCCTCCGAGCCCGGCGACTCGAAGGCAACCATGCCAAACGCTTGGGCCAGTTCCCGCTGGCCAGAGCGCCCTCACTTCGCCCCCGCTCCGCTCTCCGCCAGCTGGAGGATCGGGCCTGCCGGCCTCCTGGGGCCAACCCCAACCATATGGCGCCTCGAGGGCCCCTCCCAAGGGCCTGGCACAGCTACCGCCACGAGTTGGGACCCCCAGCCTAGCACCAGACTCACCACTGCCGCTGACACCGGGCAGCTAGGGGCACCGCCGATCATTCAGGATGGGAGAAAGGGCAGCCCTCAAGCCCGGTGACTGAGGCCCCCGCGCAAAACGCTGGGACCACGCTCCCGCTCGCCAGCGACTCCACCTCAGCCCACCCCTCCGCTTGCCGCGGCCGGTGGATCGGGCCTGCCGGCCTCCTTGGGGCTACCTTCCCTAGGTCAGCCCCTGAGGAGGCCTTCCCAAGGCGCCTGGGGCCGCAACACTGGGATTGGGGACCCCTGAGCCCCAGCACCAGACTCACCCTGCCGCCATTCTGCAACCCGGGCCGCTAGGAGCGCCGCCGGGCATTCAGCGGGAGAACCGGAAGGGCTCTGAGCCCCCGGCGACCGAGATGCCCCCACTCCAAACGCTTGGGCCCTCGCTCCCGCTCGAAAGAGCCATCACTCGGCCTACTCCTCTGCTCGCCACACAGCCAGCAGATCGGCTGCCGGCCTCCTGGGGGCTACAGTAGCGGCAGTGCCCCATGAGGCCCTTCCAAGAGGCCCTGGCGCCCAATGCCGGGTTGGGACCCCGAGCCCAAGGGCTGGACTCACCCTGCCGCCCCCCCCACGCGCAGGCCGCTAGGTGATGCGCTGGCTATCAGGCGGGAGAAGCGTCAGGGCCTCTGAACCCTCACGACCTTTGAAGGCCCCCAGCGCCAAAAACCTTGGGCCCAGTCTCCTGCTCACCAGCGCCCTCACCTCCCCCAGCCTCCACACGCCACAGAGCCGGCGGATCAGGCCTGTCAGCCTCCTGGGAGCTCTCCAAACCCTACGCTCGGTCCACAGGGGCCCTCCCAAGGGGCCTGGCGTCACACGCCAGGGGTGGGGATGCCCAAGCCCTAGCGCCCGGACTCACCCTGCAGCTCCCGCCGCCACCCTGGCCGCTAGGGGTGCACCGGTCATTCAGGGCGGGAGCATGCAGTGCCCTCTGAGCCCCCAGCGAGCCGAAGGCCGCGAAAACTCTTGGGCCCACGCTCCCACTCGTCAGCGTCCTCACCTCGGCCAGCCCCTCCTACACCGCACAGCAGGCGGATCGGGCCTGCCGGCCTCCTGGGGCTAACCCTAACCCAAGGTAGGGCCCGAGGGGTGGCGCACCACGTCAGCGATAGAGACCCTCGAGCTCCAGCGCAGGACTTACCCTGCTGCCCTGCCACCACCGGGCCTCTAGGGGTGCCACAGGTCACTCAGGACGGAGAACGGGCAGGCCCTCGAGCCCTGGTGACATTGAGCCCCTGCACCAACCGCAGGCTAACCCTCCTGCTGCCCAGCGCCCTCACTCGGCCTGCCCTTCTGCTCCGCACAGCCGGGCGTATGGGGCCTGCCGGCCTCCTTTGAGCTAACACTAACCATAGGTCAGCCCCGAGGGACCCCTCCCAAGTGCCTGGCATAGTCACACTGGCGTGGGGACCCCTGAGCCCCAGCTGTGGACTACCCTGCCGCTGCGCTCCTGGGCCTAGGGCGCCGCCGGTCATTCAGGCGGGAGAATGTGCAGGGCCCTCCGAGCCCCGGCGACCTTCAAAGCCCCCTGTGCCAAAGCGCTTGGGCCCAGATCCGCTCGCCGCCTCACCTCGGCCCGCCCCTCCGCTCGCCCCGCTGGCTGGAGGATCGCGCCTGCCGGCCCTTGGGGCCTAACCTAACCCTAGGTCGGCCCCGAGGCCCTCCCCAAGGGGCCTGGCGATCGCCACGCTAGGGATTGGGGATGCCCGAGCCCCAGTGCCAGACTCACCCAGCCACCCCACTGCCACCTGGGCGCTATGCGCGCGGTCATTCAGGGCGTAGACCGGGCAGGGACCTCCGGGCCCCGGTGACCTCAAGGCCCCCGCTCAAACCCTTGGGCCCATGCCCTCTCGCCAGGGCACTCAACTCGGCCCGCCTCTGCTCGCCGCTCAGTCAGAGCAGATCGGGCCTGCTGGGCTCCTGGGGCTAACCTAACCCTAGGTTGGACCCTGAGGGGCCCCTCCCAGAGGCCTGTCGCTGCAACACCGGGATTGATGACCCCAAGCCCCAGCGCCGGACCTCACCCTGCCGCCCGCTGGCACCCGTGCCACCAGGGGCACCGCCCGATCATTCAGGGCGGGAGAATGGGCGGGGCCCTCCGAGTCCCGGTGAACTTCTAAGGCCCCGTGCACCAAAGCGGCGCCCGCGCTCCCGCTCACCAGCGCCTAACCTCAGCCCACTCTGCTCACCGCACAGCCAGCGGATCCAGCCTGCTGGCCTCCTGGGGAGCTAAACCTAACCCTAGTTGGCCTGGGAACCTCCCAAGGAGCCTGGCGCAGCAGCATGGGGTTGGGACCCTGAGCCCAGCTGAACTCACCATGCTGCACCGCCACCACCGGGCCACTGGGCCGCTGGCCATTCAGGGCGGGAGCACGGCGAGGTCCTCAATCCCCGCGACCTTCCAAGGCCCCCTGTGCCAAAATGCTTGGGGCCTAGGCTCAGCTCGGATGGCGCCTCACTCGGCCCGGCCCTCGCTACCCACGGCTGGTGGATCATGCCTGCCAGACTCCTGGGTGTTAACACTAACCCTAGGGACGACCGCAGAGGGGTGCCTCCCAAGGGGCCTTGTGCTGCAATGCATGGCATTGACACTCCCCAAACCGCAGCGCCAGACTCACACTGCCACCGCCACCACCGGGCGTGGGGGCGCTGCGGGATCATTCAGGGCGGGAGCTGGCGAGGACCTGAGCGTCTAGTGAAGTTCAAGGCCCCTGTCTAAAATGGAACCATACTCCCGCTTCAGCCTCTCACCTCGCCCACTCCTCCGCTCGCCGCATAGCCGGCACATCGGTCCCTGCTGGCCTACTGGAGGTCTAACCTAACCTAAACCCTAACCCTAACCGTAAGCCTAAACCTTAACCTAACCCTAACCCTAACCCTACCTAACCTAGCCTAACCTGCCCTAAGCCTGGCCTAGAGCCACAATCCTTAAGCCTAGGCCTAGCATTGGCACTAGGCCTAGGCCTGGCCTAGCCTGTCCCGAGAGCCTAAACACTAAACCTACCTCAAGCCACTAGAGCCCAACCCCCAAACCCCGTAGCACTGCCGACCCCTGCCATGCCCCTAACCATCTATACCTAACCCTACCCTTCAGCTAACCCTCACCAACCTGTAGCCTAACCTAAACCTAACCGTAAACCATCTAACCCGTACTCTAACCCTGCTCACAACCCGGCCTCCTCCTGTATCCCTAACCCAGTAACCACTACTCTAACCGTCCTAACCCATCCTAGCCCAGACCTAAACTCTGCCTGTGGCGTGAAACCGTCCTAAACCTAACCATAAGCCCTCACAATTACCTAACCCGTACCCTAACCTTAACCCTACCCTAAACCCTGACCCTAACCCATACCTAACTGTACCATAACCCGTGCCCTAACCCTACCCGGTACCTAAACACAGACCGTACCCTAAACGCAACCTAAGCCTAACTGTACTCCGATTACCTAACCTAACCAGGTGACCCTTATCTTGAACCAACATGCACCTAGACCCGTGCCCTAACCCATGCCTAACATACCTACACAAACCGACCTCGTACATTTACTCTATACCTAACTAAACCGTTTACCCTATCCCTATCCTCCCCTTCAACCCAGTTGCCTAACCCTAACCTAAACCTAACTAACCTGTACCTGAACCTAAACTGTACCTAACCTAACCGGTACCTTAAGCCTAACCCTAGCCAAAACGTTTGTACCCTAATCCGTCGCCAACACTTACCTAAACTGTACCTAACCCGTACCTAAACCTTACTAATGCGTGCCTAACCGTACCCTAACACAACCTGTACTAACCTGAACCGTACTCCAACCTAACCCTAAAACCAAGCCTAATACTAACAAGCTACGTTAGCGCCTAAGACCTAATCCGTCCCTCGTAACCTCTAACCTGTGCCCTAAACCCAACCCTAACCAGTGCCCTCTCTACCTAATCCTAACCACCTCACCCGTACCTAATCGTAACCCATACCTAACCTTACCGTGACCAATCCGTACCTAACCGGGGGTTGGGTGCACCTGAGCCTCCTACCACGGGACTCAGCCTGCCACCCCTCGGAAACCATGCCCCTTGGGGCACCACAGAGCATCCCGTGCAGGAGAACTGGTAGGGCCCCCTGAGCCCCAGCGATCCTCAGCGACCCCCATGCCCACACCAACCTGATGCCCACGCTCTCATCCCGCCCCCACGCCTTCCCTTCCAGCCTGCCACCGAGGCTGCGTGCAAAGCCGGCAGATCAGGCCTGCCGGAGTTCTGGGCGTAGCCCTGACCCTAGGTCGACTGGGGAGGGCCCTCCCGGGGCCTGGGGCCGCAGCCTGAGGACTGGGGACACCTAAGAGCCACTGCAGGACAAAGCCTGCCCCGCGGGAGAGCAGTGCCCCTTGGGGCTCTATGGAGCATACAGGGCTCGAGAACTTGGGGAGGTACCTGGGCTAGTATCCTCAGCTTTGTAGCCCTGTGCCCCAACCCTGGGAGCCCATGCTCACCCTCCCCCATGGCCTCATCTCAGCACGTCCCCCATGGGACCTCGCCGCACAGCCTGCAGTTGGCGCTGCCCGGAGCTCCTGTACCCTAACCCTAACCCTTACCTAGGTTTGGCCCCTCCCGGGGACACCCAAACCCCACCGTAGGACTCGGCCTGCAGCCCACAGTAAACTGTACCATTTTGAGGCACAACAGGAAGCATTCAGGGCAAGGGTGGGGCATCCCACAGAGCCCCTGTTGGTGAACTCCGACATTTGTGGGCCCTTCTGGATGAAACCCCAAGGCTCACATTCACCCGCCCTTGTGCCCTCATCTCAGTCGCCTGGGGTTCTCTGTTGAGCACTGGGCCGAAGTTCAGGGACTCAGCTGTCTCTTGAGGTCTGTAACCCAACCCTGGGTCTTCTGCTGTGGGTCCCTCCCGTTTGCCTGCCTCCAAGGTACCAGGCATTGGGCTCACCTCTGCATGACTAGAGGACTCAGCTTGCCCCACAGCAGGGAAACTGTCTGTTTGGGGCTGCAGCAAGGATTCATAGCAGGAAAATTGGAGGGCCTCCTGGCTCATCCCAGGCAACACGCACTTTCAGAGATCTTTCGGATCAGTTAGTAGCTTCACTGACTGCTTTAAACTTGCTTTCTCCACGGGGATCTTTTGAAATTCTCCACACTTCCAACCGATGGCATCATCCAGCTTCAGTGCCTTACCCAGCTTTTAGGTCTTGAGATGGATTGAGATAGGAAGATCATTTCACTGATGGCGATGTACTGGTGACAAAAAGATACATGCATAAATGCTTCATATCACTTGGCTTCGGGAAATGCAATCTAAGCCTATAGATGCCATATCATACGAGGCGAATATCTAAAAATAAGACATGAAGCTACACATGTTGTGGAAAGGATGTGGAGAAGCGGGAACCCTCTTTACACCTGTGCGAGATACAGTCGGTACAGCCACTCTTGAAAATGGTACAGGATTTCCTCAAGGAAGTTATAAGATATGAAGCTGCCCTA